>NC_092263.1:103924-178924 GCF_036320965.1 Panulirus ornatus | reverse complement strand
CTGACCTGCCGAACCAACGATAGTTGTGTTGACCTGGTGCATAAACACTGGTCGTGTTGACCTGGTGCACAAATTATAGTATGATCTTGCACACTAACGCTGGTTGTGTTGACATGATGCAGAAGCACTTGTTGTGAACTGGTGCACTAGCGCTGGTCGTAGTGACCTTTTGTACTAACCCTGGCCGTGGTAAATTGATGCACCAATGCTGGTCGTCGTGACCAGTTGCAGTAAGAGTGGTCGTGTTGACTTGGTGCATTAGCGATGGTCGTGGTGATCTGGTCATGGTGATCTGATATACTAACGCTGGTCATGATGAAATGGAACGGCAATGCTTTTCGTGTTGGCTTGATGCACTAATGCTGGTCGTACTGACCTGGTGCACTAACTCTGGTCGTGTTGACGTGGTGTACTAACGATGGTTATGTTGACCTGGAGCACTAACACTGATTATTGTGACTTGGTGTTCTAACGCTGATCGTGGTGTCGTGGTGTGCTAACGTTGGTTACAGTGACCTGATGTTTGTAGTAAAGGTGGTCAGTTTGACTAGGATACCCTAAGGATGGCTGGCGATCTTAAAAGATCCTTTGCAAGGAGTGGTGATGACATTTCTTGTTTCCCATGATTACAGTAACTCATTGAACCTGTATACTTTCGAAAGGCGCGGCATACGACACATTAAGTCTATCATAAGTAGTATCGAGTGATAGGTACAGGAGAAAATGAGGTTCATATTTGAACTTGTCTGTATTAAGATACAAATCGATCAGTTATATAGTAGCACTCATATCACTCATCAGTATCTGAAACGCTCGACAAAAATTGTCTTTTATCTTCCAAGAATCTGTGTGCTTGCTCCTGAGCATGTAGTCAGGCTATGATAATCACCAGGGTTACAAGATTGCTGAGATTCTGTTCATATCTGAATTTACGTTAGAGATTACTCTGACCAACTGTAGGCATGAGGCAGCAAAAAGACTTCATTCGCTCGCCTTGACTGACTTGGACCTAGTGATCAATGATCGGAAAATCGTTGTGCTTTCAGAGAGTGAATAAGACGTTTCACCGTTGTCCATTGATCAACCCGCATAAGGGGAAGAATATTCAAGCGTTGACTAGAGTGGTGATGCAGTAAACATCTGACATAAAAAGAAGGAAAAATAAACTAGAGATAACGTGAACAGCTGCAAGGTACTACCTGTTGGCAGACTATATATCCTTGTCCCCACAGCTAGTGGAGGTAGTGACACTAGTCTCCCAGACAGTGAGATTAACTCATTAATGTGAAATTCTGTAGAATGAGTGAAACTCAACTGATTAATATCAGTAAGTGAATACGTAATATCAAAAAGACAATGAGTGAAGACGAAACAAGTAGCATTAAGCATATAAACGATGATGACGTATCGGATACAAGTCGCATGTTACTGGAGGCCGAAACAAACAAAGTAGTATGTGATTCCAGGATACATGAAAATGGCATGGGAAAGGCTGACGGTGAGAGGGTTAGGCAGACCAGTACAGGATGCAATAAAGAATCCGGCACACACAGGACAAACCTCAACATCCACGCCAATAACCCGGACGGAGATATGAACACCAGGAGTTCGGGAAGACACCACATGCAAAATGGAGAACGTGGTAACGAGCAGGCAGAATGCGAAGTGGCGAAGTCTTGTGATGGAGGGGGCACAAACCTCAAGGACATGCACATCTTCCTAGAAGAAAAGAACAAACACCTTTGCACCCCGCCGACGACATTGGAAGAGAGCCTGCTGGTACCTGACGGCGGTTGGGGATGGTTGGTGGCAATAGGTACGCTCATTGTCATGGTGAGTGTCAAATACAGTTTGATACCTTTGTATTTTGTACACAGCTTTATGTAACAAAAACCATGCATAAGAACGCAGGTAAAGGTGAGAGAGTATCATTAAAGTTTAGAGAGAATGAAAAGATGTTTTGGAAGGAGGTAAATAACGTCCGTAAGACAAGAGAACAAATGGGAGCATCGGCGACGGGGGCAAGGGGGAAGTGATAACAAGTAGTGATGAAGTGAGGAGATGGAGTGAGTATTTTGATGTTATGTTGAATGTGTTTGATGATAGAGTGGCAAATGTAGGGTGCTTTAGTCGGGGTGGTGTTCGAAGTGAGAGAGTTAGGGAGAGTGGTTTAGTGAGGAGTGAAGAGGTGGTGAAAGCCTTGCAGAAGATGAAATCCGGCAAGGCGGAAGGTATGGATGGTATTACAGTTGCATTAATCGAGAAAGGGGGTGATTGTATTTGATTGGCTGGTAAAGTGAATGTATGGATCATGGTGAAGTGCTTGAAGATTGACATAATGCATGTATGGTGCTATTTTACAAAAGCAAAGAGGATACAGTTGCGTGTCCAAATTACAAAGGTATAAGATTGTTGGGTATTCCTGGAAAATTGTATGGGAGGATATTGATTGAGAGCGTGAAGGTATGTACAGAGCATCAGATTGGGGAGTAGCAGTGTGATTTCAGAAGTGGTAGAGGATGTGTGGATCAGATGTTTGCTTTGAAGAATTTTTGAATCTGGAGAAGGCATAAGATAAGGCTGATAGAGATGCTTTTTGGGAGGTCTTAATAGTATATGGTGTCGGAGGTAAGCTGCTAGAAGCAGTGAAAAGTTTTTAGCAAGGATGTACGGCATGAGTACACGTAGGAGGATAAGAGAGCGATTGGTTCCCAGTGAATGTCGCTCTGCGGCAGGGGTGTGTGATATCCCCATGGGTGTTTAATTTGTTTATGGATAGGGTGGTTAGGGAGGTAAATGCAAGAGTTTTGTTGAGAGGGGCGAATATGCAGTCTGTTAGGGATGAAAGGGCCTGGGAAGTGAGTCAGTTGTTGTTCGCTGATGATACAGTACTGGTGGATGATTCCCGTGAGAAACTGCAAAGGTTGATGACTGAGTATGGAGCAGTGTGTGAAATGAGATATTTTAGAGTAAATATGAATAAGAACAAGATTATTAGGTTTAGTGGGGTTGAAGGACAAGTTAGCTGGGATGTAAGATTGAATGGAGAAAAATTCGCGGAAATGAAGCGTTTCATTTATCTGGACGGGAGAAAGTCACAGTGTGGGAGAAGGGGAGCTCTTCGAAGTGATGAAAAATGCGTGGAAAGAACGATATTCGGAGAGGAAAATGGGTATATTTGAAGAAATAGTGGTTCCAACAATATTATATGGTTGCAAGGCATGGGCTATAGATGGGGTTCTCCGGAGGAGGGTGGATGAGTTGGAAATGAAATGTTTGAAGACAATACGTGGTGTGAGGTGGTTAGATTAAGTAATGAAAGGGTGAGAGAGATGTGTGGTAATAAAACAAGTGTGGCTGAGAGAGCAGAAGAGGGTGTGTTGAAATGATTTGGACATATGAAGAGAATGAGAGAGGAAACATTGGCAAAGAGGACATATGTGTCAGACGAGGAGGGAAAAAGGAGAAGTGGGAGACCAATTTGGAGGTGGAAGAATGGAGTGAAAAAGATTTTGAACTATCGGGGTATGGGAGGATGAGAAGCGTATAAGGAATGGAGTGAATTGGAACGATGTGTTGTCGAGGGACTGAACCAGGTCATGTGAAACGTCTGCGGTAAACCATAGAAAGGTGTGTAGGGCCCAGATGTGAATGGGGAATTTGGATTCAGTGCGTCACACATGATAGTTAGAGATTGGATGAGAGCAGATGTAACCTTTTTTCGTATGTTTCTTGATGCATCCTTATTAACACAGGAAATGACGGTCAAATACACACACACACACACATACACACACACACCCCCCCTCTCCACACACACACACACACACACACATATATATATATATATATATATATATATATATATATATATATATATATATATATATATATATATATGTGTGTGTGTGTGTGCTGAGAGGTGCAACTGGAGGGATGACTGATCATTATCTTGTGGAGGCTAAGTTGAAGATTTGTATGGGTTTTCAGAAAAGAAGAGTGAATGTTGGGGTGAAGAGGGTGGTGAGAGTAAGTGAGCTTGGGAAGGAGACTTGTGTGAGGAAGTACCAGGAGAGACTGAGTACAGAATGGAAAAAGGTGAGAACAATGGAAGTAAGGGGAGTGGGGGAGGAATGGGATGTATTTAGGGAATCAGTGATGGATTGCGCAAAGGATGCTTGTGGCATGAGAAGAGTGGAATGTGGGTTGATTAGAAAGGGTAGTGAGTGGTGGGATGAAGAAGTAAGATTATTAGTGAAAGAGAAGAGAGAGGCATTTGGACGAATTTTGTAGGGAAAAAATGCAATTGAGTGGGAGATGTATAAAAGAAAGAGACAGGAGGTCAAGAGAAAGGTGCAAGAGGTGAAAAAAGGGCAAATGAGAGTTGGGGTGAGAGAGTATCATTAAATTTTAGGGAGAATAAAAAGATGCTCTGGAAGGAGGTAAATAAAGTGCGTAAGACAAGGGAGCAAATGGGAACTTCAGTGAAGGGCGCAAATGGGGAGGTGATAACAAGTAGTGGTGATGTGAGAAAGAGATGGAGTGAGTATTTTGAAGGTTTGTTGAATGTGTTTGATGATAGAGTGGCAGATATAGGGTGTTTTGGTCGAGGTGGTGTGCAAAGTGAGAGGATTAGGGAAAATGATTTGGTAAACAGAAGATGAAAGCCGGCAAGGCAGCAGATTTGGATGGTATTGCAGTGGAATTTATTAAGAAAGGGGGTGACTGTATTACTGACTAGTTGGTAAGGTTATTTAATGTATGTATGACTCATGGTGACGTGCCTGAGGATTGGTGGAATGCGTGCATAGTGCCATTGTACAAAAGCAAAGGGGATAAGAGTGAGTGCTCAAATTTCAGAGGTATAAGTTTGTTGAGCATTCCTGGTAAATTATATGAGAGGGTATTGATTGAGAGGGTGAAGGCATGTACAGAGCATCAGATTGGGGAAGAGCAGTGTGGTTTCAGAAGTAGTAGAGGATGTGTGGATCAGGTGTTTGCTTTGAAGAATGTATGTGAGAAATACTTAGAAAAGCAAATGGATTTGTATGTAGCATTTATGGATCTGGAGAAGGCATATGATAGAGTTGATAGAGATGCTCTGTGGAAGGTATTAAGAATATATGGTGTGGGAGGCAAGTTGTTAGAAGCAGTGAAAAGTTTTTATCGAGGATGTAAGGCATGTGTACGTGTAGGAAGAGAGGAAAGTGATTGGTTCTCAGTGAATGTAGGTTTGCGGCAGGGGTGTGTGATGTCTCCACGGTTGTTTAATTTGTTTATGGATGTGGTTGTTAGGGAGGTGAATGCAAGAGTTTTGGAAAGAGGGTCAAGTATGAAGTCTGTTGGGGATGAGAGAGCTTGGGAAGTGAGTCAGCTGTTGTTCGCTGATGATACAGCGCTGGTGGCTGATTCATGTGAAAAACTACAGAAGCTGGTGACTGAGTTTGGTAAAGTGTGTGAAAGAAGAAAGTTAAGAGTAAATGTGAATAAGAGCAAGGTTATTAGGTACAGTAGGGTTGAGGGTCAAGTCAATTGGGAGGTAAGTTTGAATGGAGAAAAACTGGATGAAGTAAAGTGTTTTAGATATCTGGGAGTGGATCTGGCAGCGGATGGAACCATGGAAGCGGAAGTGGATCATAGGGTGGGGGAGGGGGCGAAAATCCTGGGAGCCTTGAAGAATGTGTGGAAGTCGAGAACATTATCTCGGAAAGCAAAAATGGATATGTTTGAAGGAATAGTGGCTCCAACAATGTTGTATGGTTGCGAGGCATGGGCTATCGATAGAGTTGTGCGCAGGAGGGTGGATGTGCTGGAAATGAGATGTTTGAGGACAATGTGTGGTGTGAGGTGGTTTGATCGAGTAAGTAACGTAAGGATAAGAGAGATGTGTGGAAATAAAAAGAGCGTGGTTGAGAGAGCAGAAGAGGGTGTTTTGAAATGGTTTGGGCACATGGAGAGAATGAGTGAGGAAAGATTGACCAAGAAGATATATGTGTCGGAGGTGGAGGGAACGAGGAGAAGTGGGAGACCAAATTGGAGGTGGAAAGATGAGGTGAAAAAGATTTTGTGTGATCGGGGCCTGAACATGCAGGAGGGTGAAAGGCGGGCAAGGAATACAGTGAATTGGATCGATATGGTATACCGGTACTGTACCTAATAACCTTGCTCTTATTCACATTTACTCTTAACTTTCTTCTTTCACACACTTTACCAAACTCAGTCACCAGCTTCTGCAGTTTCTCACATGAATCAGCCACCAGCGCTGTATCATCAGCGAACAACAACTGACTCACTTCCCAAGCTCTCTCATCCAGAACAGACTTCATACTTGACCCTCTTTCCAAAACTCTTGCATTCACCTCCCTAACAACCCCATCCATAAACAAATTAAACAACCATAGAGACATCACACACCCCTGCCGCAAACCTACATTCACTGAGAACCAAACACTTCCTCTCTTCCTACACGTACACATGCCTTACATCCTCGATAAAAACTTTTCACTGCTTCTAACAACTTGCCTCCCACACCTTCCACAGACCATCTCTATGTACTCTATCATATGCCTTCTCCAGATCCATAAATGCTACATACAAATCCATTTGCTTTTCTAAGTATTTCTCACAAACATTCTTCAAAGCAAACACCTGATCCACACATCCTCTACCACTTCTGAAATCACACTGCTCTTCCCCAATTTGATGCTCTGTACATTCCTTTACCCTCTCAATCAATACCCTCCCATATAATTCACCAGGAATACTCAACAAACTTATACCTCTGTAATTTGAGCACTCACTCTTATCCCATTTGCCTTTGTACAATAGCACTGTGCACGCATTCCGCCAATCCTCAGGCACATCACCATGAATCATACATACATTAAATAACCTTACCAACCAGTCAACAATACAATACAATACAATACAATATATATATATATATATATTTATATATGTATCTCTCTCTCTCTCTCTCTCTCTCTCTCTCTCTATATATATATATATATATATATATATATATATATATATATATATTTTTTTTTTTTTTTCAAACTATTCGCCATTTCCCGCATTAGCGAGGTAGCGTTAAGAACAGAGGACTGGGCCTTTTTCGGAATATCCTCACCTGGCCCCCTCTGTTCCTTCTTTTGGAAAATTAAAAAAAAAAAAAAAACGAGAGGGGAGGATTTCCAGCCCCCCGCTCCCTTCCCTTTTAGTCGCCTTCTACGACACGCAGGGAATACGTGGGAAGTATTCTTTCTTCCCTATCCCCTATATATATATATATATATATATATATATATATATATATATATTTTTTTTTTCTTTTTTCTTTTTATTATACTTTGTCGCTGTCTCCCGCGTTTGCGAGGTAGCGCAAGGAAACAGACGAAAGAAATGGCCCAACCCCCCCCCCCCCATACACATGTATATACATACGTCCACACACGCAAATATACATACCTATACATCTCAATGTACACATATATATACACACACAGACATATACATATATACACATGTACATAATTCATACTGTCTGCCTTTATTTTTTCCCATCGCCATCTCGCCACACATGGAATAACAACCCCCTCCCCCCTCATGTGTGCGAGGTAGCGCTAGGAAAAACACCAAAGGCCCATTCGTTCACACTCAGTCTCTAGCTGTCATGTAATAATGCACCGAAACCACAGCTCCCTTTCCACATCCAGGCCCCACAAACTTTACATGGTTCACCCCAGACGCTTCACATGCCCTGATTCAATCCATTGACAGCACGTCGACCCCGGTATACCACATCATTCCAATTCATTCTACTCCTTGCACGCCTTTCACCCTCCTGCATGTTCAGGCCCCGATCACTCAAAATCTTTTTCACTCCATCTTTCCACCTCTAATTGAGTCTCCCACTCCTACTCGTTCCCTCCACCTCTGACACATATATCCTCTTGGTCAATCTTTCCCCACTCATTCTCACCATGTGACCAAACCATTTCAAAACACCCTCTTCTGCTCTCTCAACCACACTCTTTTTATTTCCACACATCTCTCTCACACTTACATTACTTAGTCGATCAAAGCACCTCACACCACATATTGTCCTCAAACATCTCATTTCCAGCACATCCACCCTCCTGCGCACAACTCTATCCATAGCCCACGCCTCGCAACCATACAACATTGTTGGAACCACTATTCCGTCAAACATACCCATTTTTGCTTTCCGAGATAATGTTCTCGACTTCCAAACATTCTTCAAGGCTGCCAGAATTTTCGCCCCCTCCTCCACCCTATGATTCACTTCCGCTTCCATTGTTCCATCCGCTGCCAGATCCACTCCCAGATATCTAAAACAGTTCACTTCCTCCAGCTTTTCTCCATTCAAACTTACCTCCCAAATTGACTTGACCCTCAACCCTACTATACCTAATAACCTTGCTCTTATTCACATTTACTCTTAACTTTCTTCTTTCACACACTTTACCAAACTCAGTCACCAGCTTCTGCAGTTTCTCACATGAATCAGCCACCAGCGCTGTATCATCAGCGAACAACAACTGACTCACTTCCCAAGCTCTCTCATCCACAACAGACTGCATACTTGCCACTCTTTCCAAAACTCTTGCATTCACCTCCCTAACAACCCCATCCATAAACAAATTAAACAACCATAGAGACATCACACAACCCTGCCGCAAACCTACATTCACTGAGAACCAATCACTTTCCTCTCTTCCTACACGTACACATGCCTTACATCCTCGATAAAAACTTTTCACTGCTTCTAACAACTTGCCTCCCACACCATATATTCTTAATACCTTCCACAGAGCATCTCTATCAACTATCATATGCCATCTCCAGATCCATAAATGCTACATACAAATCCTTTTGTTTTTTAAGTATTTCTCGCATACATTCTTCAAAGCAAACACTTGATCCACACATCCTCTACCACTTCTGAAACCACACTGCTCTTCCCCAATCTGATGCTCTGTACATGCCTTCACCCTCTCTATCAATACCCTCCCATATAATTTACAAGGAATACTCAACAAACTTATACGTCTGTAATTTGAGCACTCACTCTTATCCCCTTTGCCTTTGTACAATGGCACTATGCAAGCATTCCGCCAATCCTCAGGCACCTCACCATGAATCATACATACATTAAATAACCTTACCAACCAGTCAACAATATATATATATATATATATATATATATATATATATATATATATATATATATATATATATATATATATATATATATATCATACAAACCTCCAACAGCCAGGATCGAACCCGGGACCCCTGTGCAAGAGGCAGGCATGCTAACCGCTAGGCTATGGGACTGTATAATAGGAAGCAACTATTCGAATTATACAGTCCCATAGCCTAGCGGTTAGCATGCCTGCCTCTTGCACAGGGGTCCCGGGTTCGATCCTGGCTGTTGGTGGTTTGTATGTTCTATGAAGGTGCGCGTTCATATGCACTTTATTCGTATGTATATATATATATATATATATATATTTTTTTTTTTTTTTTTCTTTTTCATACTATTCGCTATTTCCCGCGATAGCGAGGTAGCATTAAGAACAGAGGACTGGGCCTTTGAGGGAATATCCTCACCTGGCCCTCTTCTCTGTTCCTTCTTTTGGAGAAAAGAAAAATAAAAAATAAAAAAAAAAAACGAGAGGGGAGGATTTCCAGCCCCCCGCTCCCTTCCCTTTTAGTCGCCTTCTACGACACGCAGGGAATACGTGGGAAGTATTCTTTCTCCCTTATCCCCATCCCTATATATGTTTGCTTTGAAGAATGTATTTGAGAAATACTTAGAAAAGCAAATGGATTTGTATGTAGCATTTGTGGATCTGGAGAAGGCATATGATGGAGTTGATAGAGATGCTCTGGGGAAGGTATTAAGAATATATGGTGTGGGAGGCAAGTTGTTACAAGCAGTGAAAAGTTTTTATCGGTTCCAGTAAGGCATGTGGACGTGTAGGAAGAGAGGAAAGTGATTGGTTGTCAGTGAATGTAGGTTTGCGGCAGGAGTGTGTGATGTCTCCATGGTTGTTTAATTTGTTTAATGATGAGATTGTTAGGGAGGTGAATGCAAGAATTTTGGAAAGAGGGGCAAGTATGCAGTCTGTTGTGGATGAATGAACTTTGGAAGTGAGTCAGTTGTTGTTCGCTGATGATACAGCGCTCGTGGCTGATTCGTGTGAGAAACTGCAGAAACTGGTGACTGAGTTTGATAAATAGAGAAAATGTGAATAAGACCAGTAGGGTTGAGGGACAAGTCAGTTGGAAGGTAGGTTTGAATGGAGAGACACTGGAGGAAGGAAAGTGTTTTATATATCTGGGAGTGGATTTGGCAAAGGATGGAGCCGTGGAAGTGGAAGTGATTCATAGGGTGGTGGAAGGGGCGAAAGATCTGGGAGAGTTGAAGAATGTGTGGAAGTTTAGAACTTTATCTGAGAAAGCAAAAATGGGTATGTTTGAAGGAATAGTAGCTCCAACAATGTTATATGGTTTCGAGGCGTGGGCTATAGATAGAGTTATGCGGAGGAGGGTGGATATGCTGGAAATGGGATATTTGAGGACAACATGTGGTGTGAGGCGGTTTGATCGAGTAAGTAATAATAGGGGAAGACATATGTGTGATAATAAAAAGAGCGTGGTTGAGAGAAAAAGGCGGGGGGCTAGAAACCCTCCCCCCCTTGTATTTTAACTTTCTAAAAGTGGAAACAAAAGACGGAGTCACGCGGGGAGTCCTCATCCTCCTCGAAGGCTCAGATTGGGGTGTCTAAATGTGTGTGGATGTAACCAAGATGAGAAAAAGGAGAGATAGGTAGTATGTTTGAGGAGAGGTACCTGGATGTTTTGGCTCTGAGTGAAACGAAGCTCAAGGGAAAAGGGGAAGAGTGGTTTGGGAATGTCTTGGGAGGACAAGAGCAAGGGAAGGAGTAGCACTACTCCTGAAACAGGATTGGTGGGAGTATGTGATAGAGTGTAAGAAAGTAAACTCTAGATTGATATGGGTAAAACTGAAAGTTGATGGAGAGAGATGGGTTATTATTGGTGCATATGCACCTGGGCATGAGAAGAAAGATCATAAGAGGCAAGTGTTTTGGGAGCGTCTGAATGAGTGTGTTAGTGGTTTTGATGCACGAGACCGGGTTGTAGTGATGGGTGATTTGAATGCAAAGGTGAGTAATTTGGCAGTTGTGGGAATAATTGGTATACATGGGGTGTTCAGTGTTGTAAATGGAAATGGTGAAGAGCTTGTAGATTTATATGCTGAAAAAGGACTTGTGATTAGGAATACCTGGTTTAAAAAGAGAGATATACATAAGTATACACATGTAAGTAGGAGAGATGGCCAGAGAGCGTTATTGGATTACGTGTTAATTGATAGGCTTGCGAAAGAGAGACTTTTGGATGTTAATGTATTGAGAGGTGCAACTGGAGGGATGTCTGATCATTATCTTGTGGAGGCGAAGAGGAAGATTTGTATAGATTTTCAGTAAAGAAGAGAGAATGTTAGGGTGAAGAGAGTGGTGAGAGTAAGTGAGCTTGGGAAGGAGACTTGTGTGAGGAAGTACCAGGAGAGACTGAGTACAGGATGGAAAAAGGTGAGAACAAAGGAGGTAAGGGTAGTGGGGGAGGAATGGGATGTATTTAGGAAAGCAGTGATGGCTTGCGCAAGCGGTGCTTGTGGCATGAGAAGCGTGGGAGGTGGGTTGATTAGAAAGGGTAGTGAGTGGTGGGATGAAGAAGTAAGATTATTAGTGAAAGAGAAGAGAGATGCATTTGTGCGATTTTTGCAGGGAAATAATGCAAATGAGTGGGTGATGTATAAAAGAAAGAGGCAGGAGGTCAAGAGAAAAGGTGCAAGAAATGAAAAAGAGGGCAAATGAGAGTTGGGGTGAGAGAGTATCATTAAATTTTAGGGAGAATAAAAAGATGTTTTGGAAGGAGGTAAATAAAGTACGTAAGACAAGTGAACAAATGGGAACTTCAGTTAAAGGGGCAAATGGAGTGACAACAAGTAGTGGTGATGTGAGAAGGAGATGGAGTGAGTATTTTGAAGGTCCGTTGAATGTGTTTGATGATAGAGTGGCAGATATAAGGTGTTTTGGTCGAGGTGGTGTGCAAAGTGAGAGGGTTAGGGAAAATGATTTGGTAAACAGAGAAGAGGTAGTAAAAGCTTTGCGGAAGATGAAATCCGGCAAGGCAGCGGGTTTGGATGGTATTGCAGTGAAATTTATTAAAAAAGGGGGTGACTGTATTGGTGACTGGTTGGTAAGGTTATTTAATGTATGTATGATTCATGGTGAGGTGCCTGAGGATTAGCGGAATGCTTGCATAGTGCCATTGTACAAAGGCAAAGGGGATAAGAGTGAGTGCTCAAATTACAGAGGTATAAGTTTGTTAAGTATTCCTGGTAAATTATATGGGAGGGTACTGATTGAGAGGGTGAAGGCATGTACAGAGCATGAGATTGGGGAAGAGCAGTGTGGTTTCAGAAGTTGTAGAGGATATGTGGATCAGGTGTTTGTTTTGAAGAATGTATGTGAGAAATACTTAGAAAAGCAAATGGATTTGTATGTAGCATTTATGGAACTGGAAAAGGCATATGATAGAGTTGACAGAGATGCTCTGTGGAAGGTATTAAGAATGTATGGTTTGGGAGGTAAGTTGTTAGAGGCAGTGAAAAGTTTTTATCGAGGATGTAAGGCATGTGTACGTGTAGGAAGAGAGGAAAGTGAGTGGTTTTCAGTGAATGTAGGTTTGCGGCAGGGATACACGTGTGATGTCTCCATGATTGTTTAATTTGTATATGGATGGGGTTGTTAGGGAGGTGAATGCAAGAGTTTTGGAAAGAGTGGCAAGTATGTAGTCTGTTGTCGATGAGAGAGCTTGTGAAGTGAGTCAATTGTTGTTCGCTGATGATACAGCGCTGGTGGCTAATTCAAGTGAGAAACTCCAGAAGCTGGTGACTGAGCTTGGTAAAGTGTGTGAAAGAAGAAAGTTTAAAGTAAATGTGAATAAGAGCAAGGTTATTAGGTAGAGTAAGGTTGAGAGTCAAGTTAACTGGGAGGTAAGTTTGAATGGTGAAAAACTGGAGGAAGTAAAGTGTTTTAGATATCTGGGAGTGGATTTGGCAGCGGATGGAACCATGGAAGCGGAAGTGAATCATAGGGTGGGGGAGGGGGCGAAAATCCTGGGAGCCTTGAAGGATGTGTGGAAGTCGAGAACATTATCTCGGAAAGCAAAAATGGGTATGTTTGAAGGAATAGTGATTCCAACAATGTTGTATGGTTGCGAGGCGTGGGCTATGGATAGAGTTGTGCGGAAGAGGGTGGATGTGCTGGAAATGAGATGTTTGAGGACAATATGTGTTGTGAGGTGGTTTGATCGAGTAAGTAATAATAGGGTAAGAAAGATGTGTGGTAATAAAAAGAGTGCGTTTGAGAGAGCAGAAGAGGGTGTTTTGAAATGGTTTGGTCACATGGAGAGAATGAGTGAGGAAAGATTTACCAAGAGTATATATATGTCAGAAGTGGAGGGAACGAGGAGAAGTGGGAGACCATATTGGAGGCGGAAAGATTGAGTGAAAAAGATTTTGTGTGATCGGGGCCTGAACATGCAGGAGGGTGAAAGGCGTGCAAGGAATAAAGTGAATTGGAACGATGTCGTATACCGGGGTCGACGTGCTGTCAATGGACTGAACCAGGGCATGTGAAGCGTCTGGGGTAAACCATGGAAAGTTCTGTGGGGCCTGGATGTGGAAAGTTAACTGTGGTTTCGGTGCATTATTACATGACAGCTAGAGACTGAGTGTGAACGAATGGGGCCTTTGTTGTCTTTTCCTAGCGCTACCTCGCACACATGAGGGGGGAGGGGGTTGTTATTCCATGTGTGGCGAGGTGGCGATGGGAATAAATAAAGGCAGACTGTATGAATTATGTACATGTGTATATATGTATATGTCTCTGTGTGTATATATATGTGTATATTGGGATGTATAGGTATGTATATTTGCGTGTGTGAACGTGTATGTATATACATGTGTATGTGGGTGGGTTGGGCCATTTCTTTCGTCTGTTTCGTTGCGCTATCTCGCTAATGCGGGAGAGAGCGCCAAAGCAAAATAAACAAATATATATTATTATTTTTTTATTATACTTTGTCGCTGTCTCCCGCGCTTGCGAGGTAGCGCAAGGAAACAGACGAAAGAAATGGCCCAACCCCCCCATACACATGTATATACATACGTCCACACACGCAAATATACATACCTACACAGCTTTCCATGGCTTACCCCAGACGCTTCACATGCCTTGATTCAATCCACTGACAGCACGTCAACCCCGGTATACCACATCGCTCCAATTCACTCTATTCCTTGCCCTCCTTTCACCCTCCTGCATGTTCAGGCCCCGATCACACAAAATCTTTTTCACTCCATCTTTCCACATCCAATTTGGTCTCCCTCTTCTCCTTGTTCCCTCCACCTCCGACACATATATCCTCTTGGTCAATCTTTCCTCACTCATCCTCTCCATGTGCCCAAACCACTTCAAAACACCCTCTTCTGCTCTCTCAACCACGCTCTTTTTATTTCCACACATCTCTCTTACCCTTACGTTACTCACTCGATCAAACCACCTCACACCACACATTGTCCTCAAACATCTCATTTCCAGCACATCCATCCTCCTGCGCACAACTCTATCCATAGCCCACGCCTCGCAACCATACAACATTGTTGGAACCACTATTCCTTCAAACATACCCATTTTTGCTTTCCGAGATAATGTTCTCGACTTCCACACATTCTTCAAGGCTCCCAGAATTTTCGCCCCCTCCCCTACCCTATGATCCACTTCCGCTTCCATGGTTCCATCCGCTGCCAGATCCACTCCCAGATATCTAAAACACTTCACTTCCTCCAGTTTTTCTCCATTCAAACTCACCTCCCAATTGACTTGACCCTCAACCCTACTGTACCTAATAACCTTGCTCTTATTCACATTTACTCTTAACTTTCTTCTTCCACACACTTTACCAAACTCAGTCACCAGCTTCTGCAGTTTCTCACATGAATCAGCCACCAGCGCTGTATCATCAGCGAACAACAACTGACTCACTTCCCAAGCTCTCTCATCCCCAACAGACTTCATACTTGACCCTCTTTCCAAAACTCTTGCATTTACCTCCCTAACAACCCATACATAAACAAATTAAACAACCATGGAGACATCACACACCCCTGCCGCAAACCTACATTCACTGAGAAGCAATCACTTTCCTCTCTTCCTACACGTACACATGCCTTACATCCTCGATAAAAACTTTTCACTGCTTCTAACAACTTTCCTCCCACACCATATATTCTTAATACCTTCCACAGAGCATCTCTATCAACTCTATCATATGCCTTCTCCAGATCCATAAATGCTACATACAAATCCATTTGCTTTTCTAAGTATTTCTCACATACATTCTTCAAAGCAAACACCTGATCCACACATCCTCTACCACTTCTGAAACCACACTGCTCTTCCCCAATCTGATGCTCTGTACATGCCTTCACCCTCTCAATCAATACCCACCCATATAATTTACCAGGAATACTCAACAAACTTATACCTCTGTAATTTGAGCACTCACTCTTATCCCCTTTGCCTTTGTACAATGGCACTATGCACGCATTCCGCCAATCCTCAGGCACCTCACCATGAGTCATACATACATTAAATAACCTTACCAACCAGTCAACAATACAGTCACCCCCTTTTTTAATAAATTCCACTGCAATACCATCCAAACCTGCTGCCTTGCCGGCTTTCATCTTCCGCAAAGCTTTCACTACCTCTTCTCTGTTTACCAAATCATTTTCCCTAACCCTCTCACTTTGCACACCGCCTCGACCAAAACACCCTATATCTGCCACTCTATCATCAAACACATTCAACAAACCTTCAAAATACTCACTCCATCTCTTTCTCACATCACCACTACTTGTTATCACCTCCCCATTTGCACCCTTCACTGAAGTTCCCATTTGCTCCCTTGTCTTACGCACTTTATTTACCTCCTTCCAGAACATCTTTTTATTCTCCCTAAAATTTAATGATACTCTCTCACCCCAACTCTCATTTGCCCTTTTTTTCACCTCCTGCACCTTTCTCTTGACCTCCTGTCTCTTTCTTTTATACATCTCCCACTCAATTGCATTTTTTCCCTGCAAAAATCGTCCAAATGCCTCTCTCTTCTCTTTCACTAATACTCTTACTTCTTCATCCCACCACTCACTACCCTTTCTAATCAACCCACCTCCCACTCTTCTCATGCCACAAGCATATTTTGCGCAATCCATCACTGATTCCCTAAATACATCCCATTCCTCCCCCACTCCCCTTACTTCCATTGTTCTCACCTTTTTCCATTCTGTACTCAGTCTCTCCTGGTACTTCCTCACACAGGTCTCCTTCTGAAGCTCACTTACTCTCACCACCCTCTTCACCCCAACATTCACTCTTCTTTTCTGAAAACCCATACAAATCTTCACCTTAGCCTCCACAAGATAATGATCAGACATCCCTCCAGTTGCACCTCTCAGCACATTAACATCCAAAAGTCTCTCTTTCGCACGCCTGTCAGTTAACACGTAATCCAATAACGCTCTCTGGCCATCTCTCCTACTTACATAAGTATACTTATGTATATCTCGCTTTTTAAACCAGGTATTCCCAATCATCAGTCCTTTTTCAGCACATAAATCTACAAGCTCTTCACCATTTCCATTTACAACACTGAACACCCCATGTATACCAATTATTCCCTCAACTGCCACATTACTCACCTTTGCATTCAAATCACCCATCACTATATATATATATATATATATATATATATATATATATATATATATATATATATATACATATATATATATAGATAGATAGATAGATATGTGTGTGTGTGTGTGTGTGTGTGTGTGTGTGTGTGAGAAAGAAACCGCCACCGCCATATCTTTACTTCAGCTCAATCGATGCTTTTCTTTTGGATAATGCTTCGGTCTCTTACCTTGAGTGAGAACCGTTTTTATTTTTGGAATTTTGTGGTAGACCCACAGATCCTTGGTAATGACTATGTTTGATATTACACACAAAATTCTCACTCTCTCTTCAGCTGCTGAATATGTCGGTCGCTTCTTGCTTTGGAATCCTCTTTTCTGGCTTCCTACTGGAGAAGGGCGCGTCTACAACCACTACCGCATGGATCTTCAACTCTCATAATTTTGTCAGGTGCCTCACAGCTCTTCTCCTCCGCGCTCTGACAAAGGAGTTCGGCTGGAGAAGAATTAGCTACATTGGAGTGTTCATGTCGTCATCGGCAATTATCCTCTCCGCCTTCTCACCATCAGCCGAATTTCTTTTCTTTTCCTACTCTCTTTTATCAGGTGAGTGGTTGTGCTTTTGACATATGATTGTACGTCTGGCCATTAAGAGAAATCATTGCTTGTAATATAGACGGATTAACCATAGTTTGCGTACGTGCTTCGGTGAGTAACTCGTCATTGGTTTAGACAGAATAATTCAGTTAGCCTATGGCCGTATGGACACCATACTAAACTGTCATCAGGACAGTAGTCTGACTTTGACAGAGGAGAGGCAGATCATGGGATGTTCATCCTCAAACTTGCAAAGGACTATCTAGGATTCTTACTTCTCCCTCTGCAATGGGAGTTGCTTTTCAGTATTCTTGACAAGTAACAATCGTTTCTAAAGACAGTATGACTTATTTTGTTGTGGAAGTTGGTTGAAAGTGTAAAAAAAAAAACACTATTGTTTGGAGCAATATTCATATATCTGCAATGCAATGGTGTATACATGTAGAGCGAGTGATGAATGATTGTTAAAGAAGGAAAATAATAATTGCACAGATGAAGGTCGGATAGTGTAGGGGAAGGGAGAGGTAGACCTACAAGAGATGGTACGTCAGCAAATGATGCCCCAGAAACCACAACCAACCGTAAATAGTGAAGTAGGTCAGGATGGAAATGAGAACTGATACAGCCGTAAGTCTCACAGACGCGTAATGAACAGTTGCCTATATATTTTCAATACAACATCCGTCATGTTCCAATTTGGGATCTTCTTGCCTGGTCATTGATCATCAGTTACATTTTTTGTTTCATGTTCATGCACCATATGAACTGAGAGTTAAAAGTAAATGGCTAGAATTCCTGTTAAGCCACTGTCAGTATCAGTTCCCTCTATGGACATTACTGTATACATATCAATCAACTTTTTCCTGTCCGTTACGATGTCTCTGATAGTCAGATTATATTTTTCGCCTTGAGGCGCCATTTAATGACGAATCATGAAACAAAAGAAAATACTGGCCATAGGAGGTGATTATTACGTCTCATTTGTTCTCAGGTTTCAGCGTAGGTGTGTTGTCTGGGATTTCCTTCATGATACTTCCATTCTACTTCGAGCGTCGTCTTGGCTCGGCGAACACTTTGTTGATGGCTGGGATCTGCTTGGGACCGATTCTTATTGCTCCATTCGTTCGTCACTTGCTAGACAATTACAGCTACAAGGGTGGAGCTCTCATATATGGTGCTCTGCTAATGAATGGGTTTGTGGCAGTCTCTTTGTTCCATCCTGTTGAGTGGCACATGAAGCCTCGTCGGAAGACAGACCAGCCTCCGGAAAGTCTTGTTCCTTTGATACCACAAAAAAGAAGCAGTGGTGGCCGTCAGGAGCCGATGAATGTGCTGGACGTCGTCCCTCAACATGAAGGAGCCAAAGAGGAACCAGACTGGGTGGCTGTTGCAGATCAGGAGAGAGTAAAGCGAACACGATGTGGTACAAATCACCGGGTGAGTGAATGTTCACAAGATTCGATGATTTCGAATGGTATCTTGTCTGGAATCAATGTTTCAGGCACTAACTGTACTCCTCCTAAAACTAGGGAAGAGTTTAAGGGTGACCGTTGTTTGGGTTTGATCAAAGTACTTTGGATGATACTGGTGCGCGTGGTGCGTACAACTAAATCTGATGTAGGTATTCTACGTTCACGTCGTGTGCTCATAATTGCTTTAGCCAACACGTTCATAATGAACTGTTTCCACAACTTTCTGATGCTGATGCCATTCGCGATGGAGGCAGAGGGCCACAGTCTACAAGACTCCGCTTGGTGCATATCTGTGATGGGCATCTGTAACCTGGCGACCCGCCTTGCTGTCTCTCCTTTATCTGACTGGAAGAAGTTCGACAAGCGTCTCTGTCTAATGTTTGGTAGTGTCGTCATGGGATCCTCAATAATTGGTAAGGGACAATAGTTTTTGTCATAATGTATTAGAAGCTACAGTCACCATATCCACAATTCCTTGTTCAATAACTTACTTTTCTTTAGTATGTCACTATATATATAAAAATGTCAGTAGATGGAAGATGAAAATAAACTTAATTTTCATGTATACGTATTACTCTTAATATCTGCACACACACACACACACACACACACACACACACAGACACAGACATGCAACACACACGCACACACACGCGCACACACACACGCACACACACACACACACACACACACACACACACACACACACATACACACACACACACACACACACACACACAGAAATTAATGTTATGGATTTAGTTACAGTAACATACCAAAACCTATCAATCACAACAAGATCTGCGAAGAGAAGTATGGAGATAAAAGCGAAAAGAAAAGGTTAGACACGAAAACACGAGACACCAAATGTACAACGATGCTGTGGGAACTTGTGAAGGAGCAATAACAAATTAGAACACAACTGGAGCTAGAGTTAAGAAAATTGAAGAGGCATTTTAAGGACTATGAAAGAAGTCATGAGACTAAAGAGGAACAGAAACAGAGTTTAAGGGAGGGGTTCTAAATTATAAATCAGAGGAAAGAGGTATCCACTTAAAAAGAAAACGAAGTCTGACGTGTCCTCTCTAGACGTACTAGAAGATGCAGAATCATAGAAGATAAAATAAAAAATATTGGTCAAGGAATTGCAGGAGTCCTAACAGAAGACTTATGGACTCCCATGGAGTAACGGGTAACATTCATGGGCCGCTTAGAGTCGAGCAAATAGCTTCGCATGGTCACGGCAGTCGGTCCACAATCAACCCATAGGGGTTGATCGATGAAATGGGTCCCTGGCTCAGGTCCATTGAAGAAGCTGTGGAAGGCGAGAACGTTATCTCGAAGAGCAAAAATGGGCATGTTTGATGGAATAGTGGTTCCAACAATGTTATATGGTTGCGAGGCATGGGATATGGATAGGGTTGTGCGGAGGAGGGTTGGATATGAGATGTTTGAGGACACCATGTAGTGTGAGGTGGTTCGATCGAGTAAGAGAGAAGTGTGTTAATAAAAAGAGTGTTCTTGAGAGAGTAGAGGAGGGTGTGTTGAAATGGTTTAGTCACATGGTGATAATGAGCGAGGAAAGGTTGGCAAAGAGGATATATGTGTCAGAGGGAGAGTGAACAAGGAAAAGCGGGAGACCAAATTGGAAGTGGAAGGATGGAGTAAAAAAGATTTTGAGCGATCGGGGCCTGAATATACAGGAGGGTGAAAGGCGTGCAAGAAATAGAGTGAATTTGAACAATGTGGTTTACCGGGTTCGACGTGCTGTCAATGGATTGAACCAGGGCATGTGAAGCGTCTGGGGTAAACCATGGAAAGTTTGTGGGGCCTGGATGTAGAAAGGGAGCTATGGTTTCGGTGCATTACACAAGACAGTTAAAAACTGAGTGTGAACGAATGTTTCCTTTGTTGTTTTTTCCTAGCGATACCTCGCGCGCAAGCAGGGGGAGGGGGTTGTCATTTCATGTGTGGAGGGGCGAGGACGGGAATGAATAAGGCAACAAGTATAAACAGAGAAGGGGGCCAGGTTAGGATGTTCCCTCAAAGGCCCAGTCCTCTGTTCTTAACGCTACCTCGCTAACGCGGGAAATGGCGAATAGTTTGAAAAAAAAATATATATATATATATATATATATATTTTTATTTATATTTTATTATACTTTGTCGCTGTCTCCAGCGTTTGCGAGGTAGCGCAAGGAAACAGACGAAAGAAATGGCCCAACCCCCCCTCATACACATGTATATACATACGTCCACAAACGCAAATATACATACCTACACAGCTTTCCATGGTTTACCCCAGACGCTTCACATGCCTTGATTCAATCCACTGACAGCACGTCAACCCCGGTATACCACATCGCTCCAATTCACTCTATTCCTTGCCCTCCTGCATGTTCAGGCCCCGATCACACAAAATCTTTTTCACTCCATCTTTCCACCTCCAATTTGGTCTCCCTCTTCTCCTCGTTCCCTCCACCTCCGACACATATATCCTCTTGGTCAATCTTTCCTCACTCATTCTCTCCATGTGCCCAAACCACTTCAAAACACCCTCTTCTGCTCTCTAAACCACGCTCTTTTTATTTCCACACATCTCTCTTACCCTTACGTTACTCACTCGATCAAACCACCTCACACCACACATTGTCCTCAAACATCTCATTTCCAGCACATCCATCCTCCTGCGTACAACTCTATCCATAGCCCACGCCTCGCAACCATACAACATTGTTGGAACCACTATTCCTTCAAACATACCCATTTTTGCTTTCCGAGATAATGTTCTCGACTTCCACACATTCTTCAAGGCCCCCAGAATTTTCGCCCCATCCCCAACCCTATGATCCACTTCCGCTTCCATGGTTCCATCCGCTGCCAGATCCACTCCCAGATATCTAAAACACTTCACTTCCTCCAGTTTTTCTCCATTCAAACTCACCTCCCAATTGACTTGACCCTCAACCCTACTGTACCTAATAACCTTGCTCTTATTCACATTTACTCTTAACTTTCTTCTTCCACACACTTTACCAAACTCAGTCACCAGCTTCTGCAGTTTCTCACATGAATCAGCCACCAGCGCTGTATCATCAGCAAACAACAACTGACTCACTTCCCAAGCTCTCTCATCCTCAACAGACTTCATACTTGCCCCTCTTTCCAAAACTCTTGCATTTACCTCCCTAACAACCCCATCCATAAACAAATTAAACAACCATGGAGACATCACACACCCCTGCCGCAAACCTACATTCACTGAGAACCAATCACTTTCCTCTCTTCCTACACGTACACATGCCTTACATCCTCGATAAAAACTTTTCACTGCTTCTAACAACTTTCCTCCCACACCATATATTCTTAATACCTTCCACAGAGCATCTCTATCAACTCTATCATATGCCTTCTCCAGATCCATAAATGCTACATACAAATCCATTTGCTTTTCTAAGTATTTCTCACATACATTCTTCAAAGCAAACACCTGATCCACACATCCTCTACCACTTCTGAAACCACACTGCTCTTCCCCAGTCTGATGCTCTGTACATGCCTTCACCCTCTCAATCAATACCCTCCCATATAATTTACCAGGAATACTCAACAAACTTATACCTCTGTAATTTGAGCACTCACTCTTATCCCCTTTGCCTTTGTACAATGGCACTATGCACGCATTCCGCCAATCCTCAGGCACCTCACCATGAGTCATACATACATTAAATAACCTTACCAACCAGTCAAAAATACAGTCACCCCCTTTTTTAATAAATTCCACCGCAATACCATCCAAACCTGCTGCCTTGCCGGCTTTCATCTTCCGCAAAGCTTTCACTACCTCTTCTCTGTTTACCAAATCATTTTCCCTAACCCTCTCACTTTGCACACCACCTCGACCAAAACACCCTATATCTGCCACTCTATCATCAAACACATTCAACAAACCTTCAAAATACTCACTCCATCTCCTTCTCACATCACCACTACTTGTTTTCACCTCCCCATTTGCCCCCTTCACTGAAGTTCCCATTTGCTCCCTTGTCTTACGCACTTTATTTACCTCCTTCCAGAACATCTTTTTATTCTCCCTAAAATTTAATGATACTCTCTCACCCCAACTCTCATTTGCCCTTTTATTTCACCTCTTGCACCTTTCTCTTGACCTCCTGTCTCTTTCTTTTATACATCTCCCACTCAATTGCATTTTTTCCCTGCAAAAATCGTCCAAATGCCTCTCTCTTCTCTTTCACTAATACTCTTACTTCTTTATCCCACCACTCACTACCCTTTCTAATCAACCCACCTCCCACTCTTCTCATGCCACAAGCATCTTTTGCGCAATCCATCACTGATTCCCTAAATACATCCCATTCCTCCCCCACTCCCCTTACTTCCATTGTTCTCACCTCTTTCCATTCTGTACTCAGTCTCTCCTGGTACTTCCTCACACAGGTCTCCTTCCCAAGCTCACTTACTCTCACCACCCTCTTCACCCCAACATTCACTCTTCTTTTCTGAAAACCCATACAAATCTTCACCTTAGCCTCCACAAGATAATGATCAGACATCCCTCCAGTTGCACCTCTCAGCACATTAACATCCAAAAGTCTCTCTTTCGTACGCCTGTCAATTAACACGTAATCCAATAACGCTCTCTGGCCATCTCTCCTACTTACATAAGTATACTTATGTATATCTCGCTTTTTAAACCAGGTATTCCCAATCATCAGTCCTTTTTCAGCACATAAATCTACAAGCTCTTCACCATTTCCATTTACAACACTGAACACCCCATATATACCAATTATTCCCTCAACTGCCACATTACTCACCTTTGCATTCAAATCACCCATCACTATAACTCGGTCTCGTGCATCAAAACCACTAACACACTCTTTCAGCTGCTCCCAAAACACTTGCCTCTCATGATCTTTCTTCTCATGCCCAGGTGCATATGCACCAATAATCACCCACCTCTCTCCATCAACTTTCAGTTTTACCCATATTAATCGAGAATTTACTTTCTTACATTCTATCACATACTCCCACAACTCCTGTTTCAGGAGTATTGCTACTCCTTCCCTTGCTCTTGTCCTCTCACTAACCCCTGACTTTACTCCCCAGACATTCCCAAACCACTCTTCCCCTTTACCCTTGAGCTTCGTTTCACTCAGAGCCAAAACATCCAGGTTCCTTTCCTCAAACATACTACCTATCTCTCCTTTTTTCACATCTTGGTTACATCCACACACATTTAGGCACCCCACTCTGAGCCTTCGAGGAGGATGAGCACTCCCCGCGTGACTCCTTCTTCTGTTTCCCATTTTAGAAAGTTAATACAAGGAGGGGAGGATTTCTGGCCCCCCGCTCCCGTCCCCTCTAGTCGCTTTCTACGACACGCGAGGAATACGTGGGAAGTATTCTTTCACCCCTATCCCCAGGGATAATATACATATATATATACATATACACATACACACACATACACATACATACGCACATATACACACACACACACATACATATATATACATATGAAAAATGTAAGAAACAATTTAGAAAACTGAAACTTCTAGCTTGAAATGAATGAAAAAATGAATGTCACATAATGGTTCAACCTCTGGCTATGGAAAAAGGAAATGTATAATTTATTTACACAAACGTCAATAGCAGTTCTCATCAATTTAACCACTGTATCAATAAGCTTCAATGTCTAAGCTACATTTTTCTCCAATTTCACTATTTTCTTGTCAAAACACCATGTATGAAAACTATCACTCCAGTAACACAACTATAAACATTTACTTCCCCTTTAAAAAAAAAGTTCTGGGGAAGTCTGTCTCGATACACTGCGGGAAACTCTACCACCTGGCGAGGTTTGTGTTGCAATGGTTCCCGATTCACAAACGTAGTAGCATCACTGGTGGGCCAAGGTAGTTCCGTTTGCGAAGAGGCGCTTTATATGATGTCTTGACACACGATGATCTTAACGAGGTGATGATAGAGGTCCAGTGGAAGTGTTGGTCAGCGATGGGCAATTTCCTTGCCATGCTGAAGGACACAGTTCCCGTCACGGCGATTCTCTTCCACCGTCTTGACTGGGTACTCCGTCTCTGCCACGCTGCGCACCGTTCAGCCTCACGGAGCCGATGGTCAAAGAGGTTGCGTATATATATATATATATATATATATATATATATATATATATATATATATATATATATATATATATATATATATATTTTTTTTTTTTTTTTTATACCTCGTCGCTGTCTCCCGCGGTTGCGAGGTAGCGCAAGGAAACAGACGAAAGAAATGGCCCAACCCCCCATACACATGTATATACATACGTCCACACACGCAAATATACATACCTACACAGCTTTCCATGGTTTACCCCAGACGCTTCACATGCCTTGATTCAATCCACTGACAGCACGTCAACCTTGGTATACCACATCGCTCCAATTCACTCTATTCCTTGCCCTCCTTTCACCCTCCTGCATGTTCAGGCCCCGATCACACAAAATCTTTTTCACTCCATCTTTCCACCTCCAATTTGGTCTCCCTCTTCTCCTTGCTCCCTCCACCTCCGACACATATATCCTCTTGGTCAATCTTTCCTCACTCATCCTCTCCATGTGCCCAAACCACTTCAAAACACCCTCTTCTGCTCTCTCAACCACTCTCTTTTTATTTCCACACATCTCTCTTACCCTTACGTTACTCACTCGATCAAACCACCTCACACCACACATTGTCCTCAAACATCTCATTTCCAGCACATCCATCCTCCTGCGCACAACTCTATCCATAGCCCACGCCTCGCAACCATACAACATTGTTGGAACCACTATTCCTTCAAACATACCCATTTTTGCTTTCCGAGATAATGTTCTCGACTTCCACACATTCTTCAAGGCCCCCAGAATTTTCGCCCCATCCCCAACCCTATGATCCACTTCCGCTTCCATGGTTCCATCCGCTGCCAGATCCACTCCCAGATATCTAAAACACTTCACTTCCTCCAGTTTTTCTCCATTCAAACTCACCTCCCAATTGACTTGACCCTCAACCCTACTGTACCTAATAACCTTGCTCTTATTCACATTTACTCTTAACTTTCTTCTTCCACACACTTTACCAAACTCAGTCACCAGCTTCTGCAGTTTCTCACATGAATCAGCCACCAGCGCTGTATCATCAGCGAACAACAACTGACTCACTTTCCATGCTCTCTCATCCCCAACAGACTTCATACTTGCCCCTCTTTCCAAAACTCTTGCATTTACCTCCCTAACAACCCCATCCATAAACAAATTAAACAATCATGGAGACATCACACACCCCTGCCGCAAACCTACATTCACTGAGAACCAATCACTTTCCTCTCTTCCTACACGTACACATGCCTTACATCCTCGATAAAAACTTTTCACTGCTTCTAACAACTTTCCTCCCACACAATATATTCTTAATACCCTCCACAGAGCATCTCTATCAACTCTATCATATGCCTTCTCCAGATCCATAAATGCTACATACAAATCCATTTGCTTTTCTAAGTATATATATATATATATATATATATATATATATATATATATATATATATATATATATATATATATATATATATATATATATGTATGCGGTATGGATATGTGCGTGTGTGGACGTGTATATATATACATGAGTATGTGGGTGGGTTGGGCCATTCTTTCGTATGTTTCCTTGCGCTACCTCGCCAACGCGGGAAACAGGGACAAAGTATAAAGTAAATAAATATGTAAATGAAATAAATAGATAAATAAATATATATATATATATATTCCCTGGGGATAGGGGAGAAAGAATACTTCCCGCGTATTCCCTGCGTGTCGTAGAAGGCGACTAAAAGGGAAGGGAGCGGGGGCTGGAAATCCTCCCCTCTCTTTTTTTTTTTTTTTTTTTTTTTTTTTAATTTTCCAAAAGAGGGAACAGAGAAGAGGTCCAGGTGAGGATATTCCCTCAAAGGCCCAGTCCTCTGTTCTTAACGCTACCTCGCTATCGCGGGAAATAGCGAATAGTATGAAAAAGAAAAAAAAAAAAATATATATATATATATATATATATATATATATATATATATATATATATATATATATATATATATATATTGGAAAGGAAAACAATTTTGCGCGTGATCAAGATATTACTATTAGTCCACGGGGAAAATGAATGAAAAACGAAAAGTTCCCAAGTGCACTTTCGTGTAATAATCACCTCATCAGGGGAGAGACAAGAGAGAAATATAACAGTCAGCTGATATATATAGAAGAGACAAAGCTAGGACGCCATTTGCGTCCACACACGCAAATATACATACCTATAAATCTCAACGTATACATATATATACACACACAGACATATACAAATATACACATGTGCATAATTCATACTGTCTCCCCTTATTCATTCCCGTCGCCACCCCGCTACAAATGAAATGACAACCCCCTCTTCCCCAGTGTGCGCGAAGTAGCGCTAGGAAAAGACAACAAAGGCCACATTCATTCACACTCAGTCTCTAGCTGTCATGTATAATGCACCGAAACCAAAGCTCTTCTTCCACATCCACGCCCCACAAAACTTTCCATGGTTTACCCCATACGCTTCATATGCAATGGGTCAATCCATTGACAGAACGTCGACCCCGGTATAACACATCGTTCAATTCACTCTATTCCTTGCACGCCTTTCACACTCCTGCATGTTCAGGCCCTGATCACTCAAAATATTTTTCACTCCATCTTTCCACCGCCAATTTGGTCTCCCACTTCTCGTTCCATCCACCTCTGACACATATATCCTCTTTGTCAATCTTACCTCACTCATTCTCTCCATGTGTCGAAACCATTTCAAAACACCCTCTTCTGCTCTCTCAACCACACTGTTTTTATTACTACACATCTCTCTCACCTTTTCATTACTCACTCGATCAAACCACTTCACACCACCTATTGTCCTGAAACGTCTCATTTGTAACACATCCACCCTCCTCCGCACAACTCCATCTATAGCCCACGCCTCGCAACCGTATAACATTGATGGAACCACTATTCCTTCAAACATACCCAATTTTACTTTCCAAGATAACGTTCTCGACTTCCAAACGTTTTCAACGCTTCAAGAACTTTCGCCCACTTCCCCAAACTATGATTCACCTCCACTTCCATGGTTCAATCCGATGCCAAATCCACTACCAAATATTTAAAACTCTTCACTTCCTTCAGTTTTTCTCCATTCAAACTTACCTGCCAATTGACTTGCCCCTCAACCCTACTGTACCTAATAACCTTGCTCTTAGTCACGTTTGATCTCAGCTTTCTTCTTTAAAACACTTTACCAAACTCAGTCACCAGCTTCTGAAGTTTCTCACCCGAATCAGCCACGAGCGCTGTATCATCAGCGAACATCGACAACAACTGACTCATTTCCCAAGCTCTCTCATCGACAACAGGCTGCATAGTAGCAACTCTTCTCAAAACTCTTGCCTTCACCTCCCTAACAACCCCATCCATAAGGAAGTTAAACAACCCTGGAGACACCACTCACCTCTGACGCAAACAAACATTCACTGAGAATCAATCACTTTCCTCTCTTCGTACGCGTACACATTCCTTACATCCTCAACAAAATCTTTTCACTGCTTCTAACAACTTCCCTCCAACACAATATATTCTTAATACCTTCAATAGAGCATCTCTATCAACTCTATCATATGCCTTCTCCAGTTCCATAAATGCTACATACAAATCCATTTGCTTTTCTACGTATGTGTCACATACATCTGATCCACGCATACTCTACCACTTATGACACCACACTGCTCTTTTCTAGTCTGATGCTCTGTACATGCCTTCACCCTATTAGTCAAATCCCTCTCATATAATATCCCAGGAATACTCAACAAACCTATACCTCTGTAATTTGAGCACTCACTCTGTATATATATATATATATATATATATATATATATATATATATATATATATATATATATATATATATATATATATATTTGAGTGCTCAAATTACAGAGGTATAAGTTTGTTGAGTATTCCTGGTAAATTATATGGGAGGGTATTGATTGAGAGGGTAAAGGCATGTACAGAGCATCAGATTGGGGGAGAGCAGTGTGGTTTCAGAAGTGGTAGAGGATGTGTGGATCAGCTGTTTGCTTTGAAGAATATATGTGAGAAATACTTGGAAAAGCAATTGGATTTGTATGTAGCATTTATGGATCTGGAGAAGGCATATGATAGAGCTGATAGAGATGCTCTGTGGAAGGTATTAACAATATATGGTATGGGAGGAAAGTTGTTAGAAGCAGTGAAAAGTTTTTATCGAGGATGTAAGGCATGTGTACGTGTAGGAAGAGAGGAAAGTGATTGGTTCTCAGTAAATGTAGGTTTGCGGCAGGGGTGTGTGATGTCTCCATGGTTGTTTAATTTGTTTATGGATGGGGTTATTAGGGAGGTGAATACAAGAGTTTTGGAAAGAAAGATAAATATGTAGTCTGCTGTCGATGAGAGACCTTGGGAAGTGAGTCAGTTGTTGTTTGCTGATGATACAGCGCTGGTGGCTGATTCATGTGAGAAACTACAGAAGCTGGTGACTGAGTTTGGTAAAGTGTGTGAAAGAAGAAAGTTGAGAGTAAATGTGAATAAGAGCAAGGTTATTAGGTACAGTAGGGTTGAGGGTCAAGTCAATTGGGAGGTAAGTTTGAATTGAGAAAACCTAGAGGAAGTGAAGTGTTTTAGGTATGTGGGAGTGGATCTGGCAGTGGATGGAACCATGGAAGCGGAAGTGAATCATAGGGTGGGTGAGGGGGCGAAAATCCTAGGAGCCTTGAAGAATGTGTGGAAGTCGAGAACATTATCTCTGAAAGCAAAAATGGGTATGTTTGAAGGAATAGTGGTTCCAACAATGTTGCATGGTTGCGAGGCGTGGGCTATGGATAGAGTTGTGCGGAGGAGGGTGGATGTGCTGGAAATGAGATGTTTGAGGACAATATGTGGTGTGAGGTGGTTTAATTGAGTAAGTAATGTAAGCGTAAGAGAGATGTGTGGTAACAAAAAGAGTGTGGTTGAGAGAGCAGAAGAGGGTGTTTTGAAATGGTTTGGCCACATGGAGATAATGAGTGAGGAAAGATTGATCAAAAGGATATGTGTCATAGGTAGAGGGAACGAGGAGAAGTGGGAGATCAAATTGGAGGTGGAAAGATGGAGTGAAAAAGATTTTGAGTGATCTGGGCCTGAACATGTAATCTCTAAACATGTGATTGTCCAAAACACATGTTTTGGACAATCACATGTTTACCAAATGGCGTCCTAGCTTCGTCTCTTCGATGTATATGAACTGACTGTTATATTCCTCTCTTGTGTCTCCCCTGATAATGTGATTATTACACGAAAGTGCACTTGGGAACTTTTCTTGTTTCATTTTCCCCGTGGACTCATAGGAATATATATATATATATATATATATATATATATATATATATATATATATATATATATATATATATATATATATATATAATATATATATATATATATATATATATATATATATATATATATATATATATATATATATATATATATATATATTTTTTTTTTTTCTTTTTCTTTTAAACTATTCGCCATTTCCCGCGTTAGCGAGGTAGCATTTAGAACAGAGGACTGGGCCTTTGAGGGAATACCCTCACCTGGCCCAATTCTCTGTTCCTTCTTTTGGAAAAAAAAAAAAAAAAAAAAACGAGAGGGGAGGATTTCCAGCCCCCCGCTCCCTCCCCTTTTAGTCGCCTTCTACGACACGCAGGGAATACGTGGGAAGTATTCTTAATCCCCTATCCCCAGGGATAATATATATATATATATATATATATATATATATATATATATATATATATATATATATATATATATTTATTTATTTTGCTTTGTCGCTGTCTCCCGCGTTTGCGAGGTAGCGCAAGGAAACAGACGAAAGAAATGGCCCAACCCACCCCCATACACATGTATATACACACACGGCCACACTCGCAAATATGCATGCCTATACATCTTAATGTACACATATATATTGCACACACAGACACATACATATATACCCATGCACACAATTCACACTGTCTGCCTTTATTCATTCCCATCGCCACCTCGCCACACATGGAATACCATCCCCCTCCCCCCTCATGTGTGCGGGGTAGCGCTAAGAAAAGACAACAAAGGCCTCATTCGTTCACACTCAGTCAATAGCTGTCATGCAATAATGCCCGAAACCACAGCTCCCTTTCCACATCCAGGCCCCACACAGCTTTCCATGGTTTACCCCAGACGCTTCATATGCCATGATTAAGACCACTGACAGCCTGTCAACCCCGGTATACCACATCGATCCAGTTCGCTCTATTCCTTGCCCGCCTTTCACCCTCCTGCATGTTCAGACGCCGATCACTTGAAATCTTTTTCACTCCATCTTTCCACCTCCAATTTGGTCTCCCACTTCTCCTCGTTCCCTCCACCTCCGACACATATATCCTCTTGGTCATTCTTTCCTCACTCATTCTCTCCATGTGCCCAAACCATTTCAAAACACCCTCCTCTGCTCTCTCAACCACGCTCTTTTTATATCCACACATCTCGCTTACCCTTACATTACTTACTCGATCAAACCACCTCACACCACACATTGTCCTCAAACATCTCATTTCCAGCACATCCACCCTCCTGCGCACAACTCTATCCATAGCCCACGCCTCGCAACCATAAAACATTGTTGGAACCACTATTCCTTCAAACATACCCATTTTTGCTTTACGAGATAATGTTCTCGACTTCCACACATTCTTCAAGGCTCTCAGGATTTTCGCCCCCTCCCCCACCCTATGATTCACTTCCGCTTCCATGGTTCCATCCTCTGCCAGATCCACTCCCACATATCTAAAACACTTTACTTCTTCCAGTTTTTCTCCATTCAAACTTACCTCCCAATTGACTTGACCCTCAACCCAACTGTACCTAATAACCTTGATCTTATTCACATTTACTCTTAACTTTCTTCTTTCACACACTTTACCAAACTCAGTCACCAGCTTCTGCAGTTTCTCACATGAATCAGCTACCAGCGCTGTATCATCAGCGAACAACAACTGACTCACTTCCCAAGCTCTCTCATCCACAACAGACTTCATTTTTGCCCCTCTTTCCAAAACTCTTGCATTTACCTCCCTAACAACCCCATCCATAAGCAAATTAAACAACCATGGAGACATCACACACCCCTGCCGCAAACCTACATTCACTGAGAACCAATCACTTTCCTCTCTTCCTACACGTACACATGCCTTACATCCTCGATAAAAACTTTTCACTGCTTCTAAGAACTTGCCACCCACACCATATATTCTTAATACCTTCCACAGAGCATCTCTATCAACTCTATCATATGCCTTCTCCAGATCCATAAATGCTACATACAAATCCATTTGCTTTTCTAAGTATTTCTCACATACATTCTTCAAAGCAAACACCTGATCCACACATCCTCTACCATTTCTGAAACCACACTGCTCCTCCCCAATCTGATGCTCTGTACATGCCTTCACCCTCTCAATCAATACCCTCCCATATAATTTACCAGGAATACTCAACAAACTTATACCTCTGTAATTTGGGCACTCACTCTTATCCCCTTTGCCTTTGTACAATGGCACTATGCACGCATTCCTCCAATCCTCAGGCACCTCACCATGAGTCATACATACATTAAATAACCTTACCAACCAGTCAACAATATAGTCCCCCCGTTTTTAATAAATTCCACTGCAGTACCATCCAAACCTGCTGCCTTGCCGGCTTTCATCTTCCGCAAAGCTTTCACTACCTCTTCTCTGTTTACCAAATAATTTTCCCCAACCATCTCACTTTCCACACCACCTCGACCAAGACATTATCTCGGAGAGCAAAAATGGGTATGTTTGAAGGAATAGTGGTTCCAACAATGTTGTATGGTTGCGAGGCGTGGGCTATTTTGCTTTGTCGCTGTCTCCCACGTTTGCGAGGTAGCGCAAGGAAACAGACGAAAGAAATGGCCCAACCCACCCCCATACACATGTATATACATACACGTCCACACACGCAAATATACATACCTATACATCTCAATGTACACATATACATACACACACAGACACATATTATATATACCCATGCTCACAATTCACACTGTCTGCCTTTATTCATTCCCATCCCTACCTCGCCACACATGGAATACCATCCCCCTCCCCCCTCATGTGTGCGCGGTAGCGCTAGCAAAAGACAACAAAGGCCCCATTCGTTCACACTCAGTCTCTAGCTGTCATGCAATAATGCCCGAAACCACAGCTCCCTTTCCACATCCAGGCCCCACACAACTTTCCATGGTTTACCCCAGACGCTTCACATGCCCTGATTCAATCCACTGACAGAACTTCAACCCCGGTATACCACATCGATCCAATTCACTCTATTTCTTGCCCACCTTTCACCCTCCTGCATGTTCAGGCCCCGATCACTCAAAATCTTTTTTACTCCATCTTTCCACCTTCAATTTGGTCTCCCACTTCTCGTTCCCTCCACCACCGACACATATATCCTCTTGGTCAATCTTTCCTCACTCATTCTCTCCATGTGCCCAAACCATTTCAAAACACCCTCTTCTGCTATCTCAACCACGCTCTTTTTATTTCCACACATCTCTCTTACCCTTACATTACTTACTCAATCAAACCACCTCACACCACACATTGTCCTCAAACATCTCATTTCCAGCACATCCACCCTCATGCGCACAACTCTATCCCTAACCCACGCCTCGCAACCATACAACATTGTTGGAGCCACTATTCCTTCAAACATACCCATTTTTGCTTTCCGAGATAATGTTCTCGACTTCCACACATTCTTCAAGGCTCCCAGGATTTTCGCCCCCTCCCCCACCCTATGATTCACTTTCGCTTCCATGGTTCCATACGATGCCTGATCAATTCCCAGATATCTAAAACACTTTACTTCATCCAGTTTTTCTCCATTCAAACTTACCTCACAATTGACTTGACCCTCAACCCTACTGTACCTAATAACCTTGCTCTTATTCACATTTACTCTTAACTTTCTTCTTTCACACACTTTACCAAAATCAGTCACCAGCTTCTGCAGTTTCTCACATGAATCAGCCACCAGCGCTGTATCATCAGCGAACAACAACTGACTCACTTCCCAAGCTCTCTCATCCACAACAGACTTCATACTTGACCCTCTTTCCAAAACTCTTGCATTCACCTCCCTAACAACCCCATCCATAAACAAATTAAACAACCATGGAGACATCACACACCCCTGCTGCAAACCTACATTCACTGAGAACCAATCACTTTCCTCTCTTCCTACACGTACACATGCCTTACATCCTCGATAAAAACTGTTCAATGCTTCTAACAACTTGCCTCCCACACCATATATTCTTAATACCTTCCACAGAGCATCTCTATCAACTCTATCATATGCCTTCTCCAGATCCATAAATGCTACATACAAATCCATTTGCTTTTCTAAGTATTTCTCACATACATTCTTCAAAGCAAACACCTGATCCACACATCCTCTACCACTTCTGAAACCACACTGCTCTTCCCCAATCTGATGCTCTGTACATGCCTTCACCCTCTCAATCAATACCCTCCCATATAATTTACCAGGAATACTCAACAAACTTATACCTCTGAAATTTGAGCACTCACTGTTATTTCCTTTGACTTTGTACATTGGCACTATGCACGCATTCCGCCAATCCTCAGGCACCTCACCATGAGTCATACATGCACTAAATAACCTTAACAACCAGTCAATGATATAGTCACCCCTTTTTTTAATAAATTCTACTGCAATACCGTCCAAACCTGCTGCCTTGCCGGCTTTCATCTTCCGCAAAGCTTTTACTACCTCTTCTTCCCTAACCCTCTCACTTTGCACACCACCTCGACCAAAACACCCTATATCTGCCACTCTATCATCAAACACATTCAACAAACCTTGAAAATACTCACTCCATCTCCTTCTCACATCACCACTACTTGTTATCACTTCCCCATTAGCGCCCTTCACTGAAGTTCCCATTTGCTCCATTGTCTTACGCACTTCATTTACTTCCTTCCAGAACTTCTTTTATTCTCCCTAAAATTCAATGATACTCTCTCACCCCAACTCTCATTTGCCCTCTTTTTCACCTCTTGCACCTTTCTCTTGACCTCTTGTCTCTTTCTTTTATACATCTCCCACTCAATTGCATTTTTTCCCTGCAAAAATCGTCCAAATGCCTCTCTCTTCACTTTCTCTAATAATCTTACTTCTTCATCCCACCACTCACTACCCTTTCTAATCAACACACCTCCCACTCTTCTCATACCACAAGCATCTTTTGCGCTATCCATCACTGATTCCCTAAATACATCCCATTCCTCCCCCACTCCCCTTACTTCCATAGTTCTCACCTTTTTCCATTCTGTACTCAGTCTCTCCTGGTACTTCCTCACACAAGTCTCCTTCCCAAGCTCACTCTCTCTCTCTCTCTCTCTCTCTCTTATCTCTATATATATATATATATATATATATATATATATATATATATATATATATATATATATATATATATATATATGCATTTATATATATATATATATATATATATATATATATATATATATATATATATATATATATATATATATATATATATGTATATATATATATATATATATATATATATATATATATATATATATATATATATATATATATATATATATATATATATATATATATGCATTTATATATATATATATATATATATATATATATATATATATATATATATATATATATATATATATATATATATGTATATATATATATATATATATATATATATATATATATATATATATATATATATATATATATATATATATATATATATATATATGCTTATATATATATATATATATATATATATATATATATATATATATATATATATATATATATATATATATATATATATATGTGATGTCTCCATGGTTGTTTAATTTGTTTATGGATGGGGTTGTAAGGGAGGTAAATGCAAGAGTCCTGGAAAGAGGGGCAAGTATGAAGTCTGTTGGGGATGAGAGAGCTTGGGAAGTGAGTCAGTTGTTGTTCGCTGATGATACAGCGCTGGTGGCTGATTCATGTGAGAAACTGCAGAAGCTGGTGACTGAGTTTGGTAAAGTGTGTGGAAGAAGAAAGTTGAGAGTAAATGTGAATAAGAGCAAGGTTATTAGGTACAGTAGGGGTGAGGGTCAAGTCAATTGGGAGGTGAGTTTGAATGGAGAAAAACTGGAGGAAGTGAAGTGTTTTAGATATCTGGGAGTGGATCTGTCAGCGGATGGAACCATGGAAGCGGAAGTGGATCATAGGGTGGGGGAGGGGGCGAAAATTTTGGGAGCCTTGAAAAATGTGTGGAAGTCGAGAACACTATCTCGGAAAGCAAAAATGGGTATGTTTGAGGGAATAGTGGTTCCAACAATGTTGTATGGTTGCGAGGCGTGGGCTATGGATAGAGATGTGCGCAGGAGGATGGATGTGCTGGAAATGAGATGTTTGAGGACAATGTGTGGTGTGAGGTGGTTTGATCGAGTAAGTAACGTAAGGGTAAGAGAGATGTGTGGAAATAAAAAGAGCGTGGTTGAGAGAGCAGAAGAGGGTGTTTTGAAATGGTTTGGGCACATGGAGAGAATGAGTGAGGAGAGATTGACCAAGAGGATATATGTGTCGGAGGTGGAGGGAACGAGGAGAAGAGGGAGACCAAATTGGAGGTGGAAAGATGGAGTGAAAAAGATTTTGTGTGATCGGGGCCTGAACATGCAGGAGGGTGAAAGGAGGGCAAGAAATAGAGTGAATTGGAGTCATGTGGTATACAGGGGTTGACGTGCTGTCAGTGGATTGAAGCAAGGCATGTGAAGCGTCTGGGGTAAACCATGGAAAGCTGTGTAGGTATGTATATTTGCGTGTGTGGACGTGTGTATGTACATGTGTATGGGGGGGGGGGTTGGGCCATTTCTTTCGTCTGTTTCCTTGCGCTACCTCGCAAACGCGGGAGACAGCGACAAAGTATAAAAAAAAAAAAAAAAAAAAAAAAAAAAAAAAAAATATATATATATATATATATATATATATATATATATATATATATATATAAATATATGGTGTGGGAGGCAAGTTGTTAGAAGCAGTGAAAAGTTTTTATCGAGGATGTAAGGCATGAGTACGTGTAGGAAGAGAGGAAAGTGATTGGTTCTCAGTGAATGTAGGTTTGCGGCAGGGGTGTGTGATGTCTCCATGGTTGTTTAATTTGTTTATGGATGGGGTTCTTAGGGAGGTGAATGCAAGAGTTTTGGAAAGAGGGGCAAGTATGAAGTCTGTTGGGGATGAGAGAGCTTGGGAAGTGAGTCAGTTGTTGTTCGCTGATGATACAGCGCTGGTGGCGGATTCATGTGAGAAACTGCAGAAGCTGGTGACTGATTTTGGTAAAGTGTGTGAAAGAAGAAAGTTAAGAGTAAATGTGAATAAGAGCAAGGTTATTAGGTACAGTAGGGTTGAGGGTAAAGTCAATTGGGAGGTGAGTTTGAATGGAGAAAAACTGGAGGAAGTGAAGTGTTTTAGATATCTGGGAGTGGATCTGGCAGCGGATGGAACCATGGAAGCGGAAGTGGATCAGAGGGTGGGGGAGGGGGCGAAAATTCTGGGAGCCTTGAAGAATGTGTGGAAGTCGAGAACATTATCTCGGAAAGCAAAAATGGGTATGTTTGAAGGAATAGTGGTTCCAACAATGTTGTATGGTTGCGAGGCGTGGGCTATGGATAGAGTTGTGCGCAGGAGGATGGATGTGCTGGAAATGAGATGTTTTAGGACAATGTGTGGTGTGAGGTGGTTTGATCGAGTAAGTAACGTAAGGGTAAGAGAGATGTGTGGAAATAAAAAGAGCGTGGTTGAGAGAGCAGAAGAGGGTGTTTTGAAATGGTTTGGGGACATGGAGAGAATGAGTGAGGAAAGATTGACCAAGAGGATATATGTGTCGGAGGTGGAGGGAACGAGGAGAAGAGGGAGACCAAATTGGAGGTGGAAAGATGGAGTGAAAAAGATTTTGTGTGATCGGGGCCTGAACATTCAGGAGGGTGAAAGGAGGGCAAGGAATAGAGTGAATTGGAGCGATGTGGTATACCGGGGTTGACGTGCTGTCAGTGGATTGAATCAGGGCATGTGAAGCGTCTGGGGTAAACCATGGAAAGCTGTGTAGGTATGTATATTTGCGTGTTTGGACGTATGTATATACTATGTGTATGGGGGTGGGTTGGGCCATTTCTTTCGTCTGTTTCCTTGCGCTACCTCGCAAACGCAGGAGACAGCGACAAACTTAAAGGGGATGGAGAGAGATGGGTGATTATTGGTGCATATGCACCTGAGCAAGAGAAGAATGATCATGAGAGGCAAGTGTTTTGGGAGCAGCTGAGTGTCTTAGTAGTTTTGATGCAAGAGACCGCGTTATAGTGATGGGTGACTTGAATGCAAAGGTGAGGAATGTGGCAGTTGAGGGAATGATTGGTGTACATGGGGTGTTCAGTGATGTAAATGGAAATGGTGAAGAGCTTGTAGATCTGTGTGCTGGAAAGGGACTGGTGATTGGGAATACCTAGTTTAAAAAGAGAGATATACATAAGTACACGTATGTAAGTAGGAGAGATGGCCAGAGAGCGTTATTGCATTACGTGTTAAATGATAGGCGCGCGAATGAGAGACTTCTGGATGGTAATGTGCGGAAAGGTGCAACTGGAGGGCTGTCTGATCATTATCTTGTGGAGGCGAAAGTGAAGATTTGTATAGGATTTTTCCGAAAAGGAGAGAGAATGTTGGTGTGAAAAGAGTGGTGAGAGTGAGTGAGCTTGAGAAGTAGTCTTGGATGAGAAAGTACCAGGAGAGACAGAGTACAGAATGGAAAAAGGTGAGAACAAAAGACGTAAAAGGAGTGGGGGAGGAATGGGATGTATTTAGGGAAGCAGTGATGGGTTGCGCAAAGGATGCTTGTGGCATGAGAAGTGTAGGAGGTGGGCAGATTAGAAACGGTAGTGAGTGGTGGAATGAAGAGGTAAGATTATTAGTGAAAGAGAAGAGTGAGGCATTTGAACGATTTTTGCAGGGAAATAATGCAAATGACTGGTAGATGTAGAAAGGAATGAGGCGGGTCAAGAGAAAGGTGCAAAAGATGAAAAAGAGGGCACATGAGAGTTGGAGTGAGAGAGTATCATTGAATTTTAGGGGGAATAAAAAGACTTTTTAAAGTTTTTAAAAGAGGTAAATAAGGTACGTAAGACAATGGAACAAATGGGAACTTCAATGAAGGGGGCGACTTGGGAGATGATAACAAGTAGTGGTGGTGTGAGAAGGATATGGAGTGAGTATTTTTACAGTTTGCTGAATGTGTTTGATGATAGAGTGGCATATATAGGATGTTTTGGTCAAGGTGGCGTGCAACGTGAGAGGGTTAGGGAGAATGATTCGGTAAACAGAGAAGAGGTAGTAAAAGCTTTGCGGAAGATGAAAGCCGCAAGGCAGCAGGTTTGGATGGTATTGCAGTGGAATTTATTAAAAAAGGGGGTGACTGTATTGTTAACTGGTTGGTAAGGTTATTTAATGTATGTATGTCTCATGGTGAGGCTCCTGAGGATTGGCGGAATGCTTGCATAGTGCCATTGGACAAAGACAAAGGGGATAAAAGTGAGTGCTCATATCACAGAGGTATAAGTTTGTTGAGTATTCCTGGGAAATTATACGGGAGGGTATTGATAGAGACGGTGAAGGCATACATAGAGCATCCGATTGGGGAAGAGCAGTGTGGTTTCAGAAGTGGTATAAGATGTGTGGATCAGTTATTTGCTTTGAAGAATGTATGTGAGAAATACATAAAAAAGCAAATGGATTTTATGTAGCATTTAGGAAGTGTGCGAAGAGAGGAAAGTGATTGGTTCTCAATGAATGCAGGTTTGCGTCAGGGGTGAGTGATGTCTCCATGGTACTTTAATTTGTTTATGGGTGGGGTTGTTGGGGAGGTGAATGCAAGAGTTTTGGAAAGAGGGGCAAGTGCTGCAGTTTGTTGAGGATGAGAGAGCTTGGGAGTGAGTCAGTATTTTTTCCCTGATGATAAAGCGCTGTTGGCTGATTCGTGTGACAAACTGCAGAAGCTGGTGAGCCGGTTAGGTAAAGTGTGCGAAAGAAGAAACCTGAGAGTAAATGTGAATAAGAGCTAGGTTATTACATATAGTAGGTTTGAGGGCCAAGTCAACTGGGAGGTAAGTACGAATAGAGAAAAACTGGAGGAAGGTAAGTGTTTTCGATATCTTGGAGTGGATTTGACAGCGGATGGAACCAAGGAATTGGAAATGAATCATAGTGTGCGGGTGGGGGCGAAAGTTCTGGGAGCATTGAAGAATGTATGGAAGTCGAGAACATTATCTGGGAAAGCAAAAATGGGTATCTTTAAAGGAATAGTGGTTCCAACAATGTTATATGGTTGTGAGGCATGGGCTATAGATAGAGTTGTGCGGAGGAGGGTGGATGTGCTGGAAATGAGATGTTTCAGGACAATATGTGGTGTGAGGTGGTTTGATCGAGTAAGTAATAATAGGGTAAGAGAGATGTGTGGTAATAAAATGAGTATGGTTAAGACCCAGAAGAGGGTGTTTTGAAATGGTTTGGTCACATGGAGAGAATGAGTGAGGAAAGATTGACCAAGAGGATATATGTGTCATAGGTGGAGGGAACGAGGAGAAGTGGGAGACCAAATTGGAGGTGGAAAGATGGAGTGAAAAAGATTTTGAGTAATCGGGGACTGAACATGCAGGAGGGTGAAAGGCGTGCAAGGAATAGAGTGAATTAGAACGATGTGGTATACCGGGGCCGACGTGCTGTCAATGGATTGAATCAGGGCATGTGAAGGCGTGGGGCCTGGATGTGGAATGGTAGCTGAGGTTTCGGTGCATTATAAATGACAGCTAGAAACTGAATGTGAACGAATGTGGCCTTCGTTGTATTATCTTAGCGCTACTTCGCGCACATGTGGGGGGAATGGGTTGTCATTTGATGTGTGCCGCGGTGGCGACAGGAACTAATAAGGGCAGACAATAAGAATTATGTACATGTGTATATATGTATATATCTGTATATATATATATATATATATATCTATATATATATATATATATATATATATATATATATATATATATATATATATATATATATATATATATGGTTTCAGAAGTGGTAGAGGATGTATGGATCAGGTGTTTGCTTTGAAGAATGTATGTGAGAAATACTTAGAAAAGCAAATGGATTTGTATGTAGCATTTATGGATCTGGAGAAGGCATATGATAGAGTTGATAGAGATGCTCTGTGGAAGGTATTAAGAATATATGGTGTAGGAGGAAAGTTGTTAGAAGCAGTGAAAAGTTTTTATCGAGGATGTAAGGCATGTGTACGTGTAGGAAGAGAGGAAAGTGATTGGTTCTCAGTGAATGTAGGTTTGCGGCAGGGGTGTGTGATGTCTCCATGGTTGTTTAATTTGTTTATGGATGGGGTTGTTTGGGAGGTAAATGCAAGAGTTTTGGAAAGAGGGGCAAGTATGAAGTCTGTTGGGGATGAGAGAGCTTGGGAAGTGAGTCAGTTGTTGTTCGCTGATGATACAGCGCTGGTGGCTGATTCATGTGAGAAACTGCAGAAGCTGGTGACGGAGTTTGGTAAAGTGTGTGGAAGAAGAAAGTTAAGAGTAAATGTGAATAAGAGCAAGGTTATTAGGTACAGTAGGGTTGAGGGTCAAGTCAATTGGGAGGTGAGTTTGAATGGAGAAAAACTGGATGAAGTGAAGTGTTTTAGATATCTGGGAGTGGATCTGGCAGCGGATGGAAACATGGAAGCGGAAGTGGATCATAGGGTGGGGGAGGGGGCGAAAATTCTGGGGGCCTTGAAGAATGTGTGGAAGTCGAGAACATTATCTCGGAAAGCAAAAATGGGTATGTTTGAAGGAATAGTGGTTCCAACAATGTTGTATGGTTGCGAGGCGTGGGCTATGGATAGAGTTGTGCGCAGGAGGATGGATGTGCTGGAAATGAGATGTTTGAGGACAATGTGTGGTGTGAGGTGGTTTGATCGAGTGAGTAACGTAAGGGTAAGAGAGATGTGTGGAAATAAAAAGAGCGTGGTTGAGAGAGCAGAAGAGGGTGTTTTGAAGTGGTTTGGGCACATGGAGAGAATGAGTGAGGAAAGATTGACCAAGAGGATATATGTGTCGGAGGTGGAGGGAACGAGGAGAAGAGGGAGACCAAATTGGAGGTGGAAAGATGGAGTGAAAAAGATTTTGTGTGATCGGGGCCTGAACATGCAGGAGGGTGAAAGGAGGGCAAGGAATAGAGTGAATTGGAGCGATGTGGTATACCGGGGTTGACGTGCTGTCAGTGGATTGAATCAAGGCATGTGAAGCGTCTGGGGTAAACCATGGAAAGCTGTGTAGGTATGTATATTTGCGTGTGTGGACGTATGTATATACATTTGTATAGGGGGGGGGGGTTGGGCCATTTCTTTCGTCTGTTTCCTTGCGCTACCTCGCAAACGCGGGAGACAGCGACAAAGTATAATAAAAAAAAATAAAATATATATATATATATATATATATATATATATATATATATATATATATATATATATATACATCTCCCACACCTATGTGTACGTGTAGGAAGAGAGGAAAGTGATTGGTTCTCAGTGAATGTAGGTTTACGGCAGGGGTGTGTGATGTCTCCATGGTTGTTTAATTTGTTTATGGATGGGGTTGTTAGGGAGGTGAATGCAAGAATTTTGGAAAGAGGGGCAAGTATGAAGTCTGTTGGGGATGAGAGAGCTTGGGAAGTGAGTCAGTTGTTGTTCGCTGATGATACAGCGCTGGTGGCTGATTCATGTGAGAAACTGCAGAAGCTGGTGACTGAGTTTGGTAAAGTGTGTGAAAGAAGAAAGTTAAGGGTAAATGTGAATAAGAGCAAGGTTATTAGGTACAGTAGGGTTGAGGGTCAATTCAATTGGGAGGTGAGTTTGAATGGAGAAAAACTGGAGGAAGTGAAGTGTTTTAGATATATGGGAGTGGATCTGGCAGCGATGGAACCATGGAAGCGGAAGTGGATCATAGGGTGGGGGAGGGGGCGAAAATTCTGGGAGCCTTGAAGAATGTGTGGAAGTCGAGAACATTATCTCGGAAAGCAAAAATGGGTATGTTTGAAGGAATAGTGGTTCCAACAATGTTGTATGGTTGCGAGGCGTGGACTATGGATAGAGTTGTGCGCAGGAGGACGGATGTGCTGTAAATGAGATGTTTGAGGACAATGTGTGGTGTGAGGTGGTTTGATGGAGTAAGTAACGTAAGGGTAAGAGAGATGTGTGGAAATAAAAAGAGCGTGGTTGAGAGACCAGAAGAGGGTGTTTTGAAATGGTTTGGTCACATGGGGAGAATAAGTGAGGAAAGATTGACCAAGAGGATATATGTGTCGGAGGTGGAGTGAACGAGGAGAAGAGGGAGACCAAATTGGAGGTGGAAAGATGGAGTGAAAAAGATTTTGTGTTATCGGGGCCTGAACATGCAGGAGGGTGAAAGGAGGGCAAAGAATAGAGTGAATTGGAGCGATGTGGTATACCGGGGTTGACGTGCTGTCAGTGGATTGAATCAAGGCATGTGTATGGGGGTGGGTTGGGCCATTTCTTTCGTCTGTTTCCTTGCGCTACCTCGCAAACGCGGGAGACAGCGACAAAGCAAAATAAATAAATAACATATATATATATATATTTATTTATTTATTTTGCTTTGTCGCTGTCTCCCGCGTTAGCGGGGTAGCGCAAGGAAACAGACGAAAGAATGGCCCAACCCGCCCACATACACATGTATATACATACACGTCCACACACGCAAATATACATACCTATACATCTCAATGTCAACATATATATACACACACAGACATATACATATATACACATGTACGTAATTCATACTGTCTGCCTTTATTTGTTCCCATCGCCACCTCGCCACACATGGAATAACAACCCCCTCCTCCCTCATGTGTGCGAGGTAGCGCTAGCAAAAGACACCAAAGGCAAAATTCGTTCACACTCAGTGTCTAGCTGTCATGTAATAATGCACCGAAACCACAGCTCCCTTTCCACATCCAGGCCCCACACACTTTCTATGGTTTACCCCAGACGCTTCACATGCCCTGCTTCAATCCACTGACAGCACGTCGACCCCGGTATACCACATCGTTCCAATTCACTGTATTCCTTGCTCGACTTTCACCCTCCTGCATGTTCAGGCCCCGATCACTCAAAATCTTTTTCACTCCATATTTCCACCTCCAATTTGGTCTCCCACTTCTCCTCGTTCCCTCCACCTCTGACACATATATTCTCTTGATCAATCTCTCCTCACTCATTCTCTCCATGTGAAAAAACCATTTCAAAACACCCTCTTCTGCTCTCTCAACCACACTCTTTTTATTTCCATACATCTATCTTACCCTTACATTACTTACTCGATCAAACCACCTCACACCACATATTGTCCTGAAACATCTCATTTCCAGCACATCCACCATCCTGCGCAAAACTCTATCCATAGCCCAAACCTAGCAACCATACAACATTGTTGGAACCACTACTCCTTCAAACGTACCCATTTTTGCTTTCCGGGATAATGCTCTCGACTTCCAAACATTCTTCAAGGCTCCCACAATTTTCGCCCCCTCCCACACCCTATGATTCACTTCCGTTTCCATGGTTCCATCCGCTGACAGATCCACTCCCAGATATCTAAAACACTTTACTTCATCCAGTTTTTCTCCATTCAAACATACCTCCCAATTGACTTGAACCTCAACCCTACTGTACCTAATAACCTTGCTCTTATTCACATTCACTCTTAACTTTCTTCTTTCACACACTTTACCAAACTCAGTCACCAGCTTCTGCAGTTTCTTACATGAATCAGCCACCAGCGCTGTATCATCAGCGAACAACAACTGACTCACTTACCAAGATCTCTCATCCACAACGGACTGCATACTTGCCCCTCTTTCCAAAACTCTTGCATTCACCTCCCTAACAACCCCATCCATAAACAAATTAAACAACCATGGAGACATCACACACCCCTGCCGCAAACCTACATTCACTGAGAACCAATCACTTTCCTCTCTTCCTACACGTACACATGCCTTACATCCTCGATAAAAACTTTTCACAGCTTCTAACAACTTGCCTCCCACACCATATATTCTTAAAACCTTCCACAGAGCATCTCTCTCAACTCTATCATATGCCTTCTCCAGATCCATAAATGCTACATACAAATCCATTTGTTTTTCTAAGTATTTCTCACATACATTCTTCAAAGCAAACACCTGATCCACACATCCTCTACCACTTCTGAAACAACACTGCTCTTCCCCAATCTCATGCTCTGTACATGCCTTCACCCTCTCAATCAGTACCCTCCCATATGATTTACCAGGAATACTGAACAAACTTATACCTCTGTAATTTGAGCACTCACTCTTATCCCCTTTGCCTTTGTACAATGGCACTATGCAAGCATTCCGCCAATCCTCAGGCACCTCACCATGAGTCATACATACATTAAATAACCTTACGAACCAGTCAACAATACAGTCAACCCCTTTTTTAATAAATTCCACTGCAATACCATCCAAACCTGCTGCTTTGCCGGCTTTCATCTTTCGTAAAGCTTTTACTACCTCTTCTCTATTTACCAAATTAATTTCCCTAACCCTCTCACTTTGCACACGACCTCGACAAAAACACCCTATATCTGCCACTCTATCATCAAACACATTCAACAAACCTTCAAAGTACTCATTCCATCTCCTTCTCACATCACCACTACTTGTTATCACCTCCCCATTAGCCCCCTTCACCGAAGTTCCCATTTGCTCCTTTGTCTTACGCACTTTATTTACCTCCTTCCAAAACATATTTTAATTCTCCTTGAAATTTAATGATACTCTCTCAACCCAAATCTCATTTGCCCTCTTTTTTACCTCTTGCACCTTTCTCTTGACCTCCTGCCTCTTTCTTTTATACCTCTCCCACTCATTTGCATTTTTTCTCTGCAAAAATCGTCCAAATGCCTCTCTCTTCTCTTTCACTAATAATCTTACTTCTTCATCCCACCACTCAATACCCCTTCTAATCAACCTACCTCCCACGCTTCTCATGTCACAAGCATCTTTTGCGCAAGCCATCACTGCTTCCCTAAATACATCTCATTCCTCCCCCACTCCCCTTACCTCCTTTGTTCTCACCTTTTTCCATTCTGTACTCATGCTCTCCTGGTACTTCCCCTACATAAGTCTCCTTCCCAAGCTCGATTACTCTCACCACTCTTTACCCCAACATTCTCTCTTCTTTTCTGAAAACCCCCACAAATCTTCACCTTCGCCTCTACAAGATAATGATCAGACATCCCTCCAGTTGCACCTCTCAGCACATTAACATCCAAAAGTCTCTCTTTCGTGCGTATATCAATTAACACGTAATCCAATAATGCTCTCTGGCCATCTCTCCTACTTACATACGTGTACTTATATATATCTCGCTTTTTAAACTAGGTATTCCCAATCACCAGTCCTTTTTCAGCACATAAATCTACAAGCTCTTCACCATTTCCATTTACAACACTGAACACTCCATGTATACCAATTATTCCCTCAACTGCAACATTACTCACCTTTGCATTCAAATCACCCATCACTATAACCCGGTCTTGTGCATCCAAACCACTAACACACTCATTCATTTGCTCCCAAAACATTTGCCTTTCATGATCTTTCTTCTCATGCCCAGGTGCATATGCACCAATAATCACCCATCTTTCTCCATCAACTTTCAGTTTTACCCATATCAATCTAGAATTTACTTTCTTACACTCTATCACATACTCCCACAACTCCTGATTCAAGAGTAGTGCTCCTCCTTCCCTTGCTCTTGTCCTCTCACTAACACCTGACTTTACTCCCAAGACTTTCCCAAACCACTCTTCCCCTTTACCCTTTAGCTTCGTTTCACTCAGAGCCAAAACTTCCAGGTTCCTTTCCTCAGAAATACTACCTACCTCTCCTTTTTTCTCATCTTGGTTACATCCACACACATTTCGACACGCCAATCTGAGCCTTCGAGGAGGATGAGCACTCCTCGCTTGACTCCTTCTTCTGTTTCCCCTTTTAGAAAGTGAAAATACAAGGAGGGGAGGGTTTCTGGCCCCCCGCTCCCGTCCCCTTTAGTCGCCTTCTACGACACGTGAGGAATGCGTGCGAAGTATTCTTTCTCCCCTAGCCCCAGGTGCCCACCTCCCACCTTTATATATATATACATATATATATATATATATATATATATATATATATATATATATATATATATATATATATATATATATATATATATATATATATCTGTTTCTCATTTTAGAAAGTTAATACAAGGAGGGGAGGATTTCCGGCCCCCCGCTCCCGTCCCCTCTAGTCGCTTTCTACGACACGCGAGGAATACGTGGGAAGTATTCTTTCACCCCTATCCCCAGGGATAATATACATATATATATACATATACACACACACACACATACACACACATACGCACATACACACACACACACACACATACATATATATACATATGAAAAATGTAAGAAACAATTTAGAAAACAAACTTTTAGCTTGAATGAAAAAAATGAATGTCACAGAATGGTTCAACCTCTGGCTATGGAAAAGGAAATGTACAATTTATTCACACAAACGTCAATAGCAGTTCTCATCAATTTCACCACTGTATCAATAAGCTTCAATGTCTAAGCTACATTTTTCTCCAACTTCACTATTTTCTTGTCAAAAACACCATGCATGAAAACTATCACTCCAGGGCTATGGATAGAGTTGTGCGCAGGAGGATGGATGTGCTGGAAATGAGATGTTTGAGGACAATGTGTGGTGTGAGGTGGTTTGATCGAGTAAGTAACGTAAGGGTAAGAGAGATGTGTGGAAATAAAAAGAGCGTGGTTGAGAGAGCAGAAGAGGGTGTTTTGAAATGGTTTGGGCACATGGAGAGAATGAGTGAGGAAAGATTGACCAAGAGGATATATGTGTCGGAGGTGGAGGGAACGAGGAGAAGAGGGAGACCAAATTGGAGGTGGAAAGATGGAGTGAAAAAGATTTTGTGTGATCGGGGCCTGAACATGCAGGAGGGTGAAAGGAGGGCAAGGAATAGAGTGAATTGGAGCGATGTGGTATACAGGGGTTGACGTGCTGTCAGTGGAGTGAATCAAGGCATGTGAAGCGTCTGGGGTAAACCATGGAAAGCTGTGTAGGTATGTATATTTGCGTGTGTGGACGTGTGTATGTACATGTGTATGGGGGGGGGGGCCATTTCTTTCGTCTGTTTCCTTGCGCTACCTCGCAAACGCGGGAGACAGCGACAAAGTAAAAAAAAAAAAAAAAAAAAAAAATATATATATATATATATATATATATATATATATATATATATATATATATATATATATATACATACATATATATATATATATATATATATATATATATATATATATATATATATATATATATATATATATATATATATATATATTTATATATATGAGAGTTGGGGTGAGCGAGTATCATTAAATTTCAGGGAGAATAAAAAGATGTTTTGGAAGGAGGTAAATAAAGTGCGCAAGACAAGGGAGCAAATGGGAACTTCAGTGAAGGGGGCTAATGGGGAGATAATAACAAGTAGTGGTGATGTGAGAAGGAGATGGAGTGAGTATTTTGAAGGTTTTTTGAATGTTTTTGATGATAGAGTGGCATATATAGCTTGTTTTAGTCGAGGTGGTGTGCAAAGTGAGAGGGTTAGGGAAAATGTTTTGGTAAATAGAGAAGAGGTAGTAAAAGCTTTACGGAAGATGAAAGCCGGCAAGGCAGCAGGTTTGGATGGTATTGCAGTGGAATTTATTAAAAAAGGGGGTGACTGTATTGTTGACTGGTTGGTAAGGTTATATAATGTATGTATGACTCATGGTGAGGTGCCTGAGGATTGGCGGAATGCTTGCATAGTGCCATTGTACAAAGGCAAAGGGGATAAGAGTGAGTGCTAAAATTACAGAGGTATAAGCTTGTTGAGTATTCCTGGTAAATTATATGGGAGAGTATTGATTGAGAGTTTGAAGGCATGTACAGAGCATGAGATTGGGGAAGAGCAGTGTGGTTTTGAAAGTGGTAGAGGATGTGTGGATCAGGTGTTTGCATTGAAGAATGTACGTGAGAAATACTTAGAAAAACAAATGGATTTCTATGTAGTATCTATAGATCTGGAGAAGGCAAATGATAGAGTTGATAGAGATGCTCTGTGGAAGGTTTTAAGAATATATGGTGTGGGAGGAAAGTTCTTAGAAGCAGTGAAATGTTTTTATCGAGGATGTAAGGCATGTGTACGTGTAGAAAGAGAGGAAAGCGATTGGTTCTCAGTGAATGTAGGTTTGCGGCAGGGGTGTGTGATGTTTCCATGGTTGTTTAATTTGTTTATGGATGGGGTGTTTAGGGAGGTGAATGCAAGAGTTCTGGAGAGAGGGGCAAGTATGCAGTCTGTGGTGGATGAGAGAGCTTGGGAAGTGAGTCAGTTGTTGTTCGCTGATGATACAGCGCTGGTGGCTGATTCATGTAAGAAACTGCAGAAACTGGTGACTGAGTTTGGTAAACTGTGTGAAAGAAGAAAGTTAAAAGTAAATGTGAATAAGAGCAAGGTTATTAGGTACAGTAGGGTTGAGGGTCAAGTCAATTGGGAGGTAAGTTTGAATGGAGAAAAACTGGATGAAGTAAAGTGTTTTAGATATCTGGGAGTGGATATGTCAGCGGATGGAACCATGGAAGCGGAAGTGAATCATAGGGCTGGGGAGGGGGCTAAAATCCTGGGAGCCTTGAAGAATGTGTGGAAGTCGAGAACATTATCTCGGAAAGCAAAAATGGGTATGTTTGAAGGAATAGTGGTTCCAACAATGTGTTATGGTTGCGAGGCGTGGGCTATGGATAGAGTTGTGCGCAGGAGGGTGGATGTGCTGGATATGAGATGTTTCAGGACAATATGTGGTGTGAGGTGGTTTGATTGAGTAAGTAATGTAAGGGTGAGAGAGATGTGCGGAAATAAAAATCGCGTGGTTGAGAGAGCAGAAGAGGGTGTTTTCAAATGGTTTGGTCACATGGCGAGAATGAGTGAGGGAAGATTGACCAAGAGGATATATGTGTCATAGGTGGAGGGAACGAGGAGAAGTGGGAGACCAAATTGGAGGTGGAAAGATGTAGTGAAAAAGATTTTGTGTGATCGGGGCCTGAAAATGCAGGAGGGTGAAAAGCCTGCAAGAAATAGAGTGAATTGGAACGATGTGGTATACCGGGGTCGACGTGCTGTCAATGGATTGAAGCAGGGCATGTGAAGCGTCTGGGGTAAACCATGGAAAGTTTGTGGGGCCTGGATGTGGAAAGGGAGCTGTGGTTTCACTGCATTATTACGTGACAGCTAGAGACTGAGTGTGAACGAATGGGGCCTTTGGTGTCTTTTCCTAGCGCTACCTCGCACACTTGAGGGGGGAGGGGGTTGTTATTCCATGTGTGGCGAGGTGGCGATGAGAACAAATAAAGGCAGACAGTATAAATTATGTACATGTGTATATATGTATATGTCTGTGTGTGTATATATATGTGTACATTGAGATGTATAGGTATGTATATTTGCGTGTGTGGAAGTGTATGTATATACATATGTATGTTGGAGGGTTGAAGGTGGGATGTTGTTGGTTGGATGAAGAAGTAAGAGTATTAGTGAAAGAGAAGAGAGAGATATTTGGACGATTTTTGCAGGAAAATAATGCAAATGAGTGGGAAATGTTTAAAAGAAAGAGGCAGGAGGTCAAGAGAAAGGTGGAAGAGTTAAAAAAGAGGGCAAAAGGGAGGTGGGGTGAGAGAGTATCATTAAATTTTTGGGAGGATAAAAAGATGTTTTGGAAGGAGGTGAATAAAATGCGTAAGGCAAGGGAACAAATGGGAACTTCAGTGAAGTGTGCTAAGTTTTTCTCCATTCAAACTCACCTCTCAATTAACTTAACCCTCAACCCTACTGTACCTAATAACCTTGCTCTTATTCACATTTACTCTTAACTTTCTTCTTCCACACACTTTTCCAAACTCAGTCACCAGCTTCTGCAGTTTCTCACATGAATCAGCCACCAGCGCTGTATCATCAGCGAACAACAACTGACTCACTTCCCAAGCTCTCTCATCCACAACAGACTTCATACTTGCCCCTCTTTCCAAAACTCTTGCATTTACCTCCCTAACAACCCCATCCATAAACAAATTAAACAACCATGGAGACATCACACACCCCTGCCGCAAACCTACATTCACTGAGAACCAATCACTTTCCTCTCTTCCTACACGTACACATGCCTTACATCCTCGATAAAAACTTTTCACTGCTTCTAACAACTTTCCTCCTACACCATATATTCTTAATACCTTCCACAGAGCATCTCTATCAACTCTATCATATGCCTTCTCCAGATCAATAAATACTACATACAAATCCATTTGCTTTTCTAAGTATTTCTCACATACATTCTTCAAAGGAAACACCTGATCCACACATCCTCTACCACTTCTGAAACCACACTGCTCTTCCCCAATCTCATGCTCTGTACATGCCTTCACCCTCTCAATCAATACTCTCCCATATAATTTACCAGGAATACTCAACAAACTTATACCTCTGTAATTTGAGCACTCATTCTTATCCCCTTTGCCTTTGTACAATGGCACTATGCACGCATTCCGCCAATCCTCAGGCACCTCACCATGAGTCATACATACATTAAATAACCTTACCAACCAGTCAACAATACAGTCACCCCCTTTTCTAATAAATTCCACTGCAATACCATCCAAACCTGCTGCCTTGCCGGCTTTCATCTTCCGCAAAGCTTTTACTACCTCTTCTCTGTTTACCAAATCAGCTTTCCATGGTTTACCCCAGACGCTTCACATGCCTTCATTCAATCCACTGAGAGCACGTCAACCCCGGTATACCACATCGCTCCAATTCACTCTATTCCTTGCCCTCCTTTCACCCTCCTGCATGTTCAGGCCCGGAACACACAAAATCTTTTTCACTCCATCTTTCCACCTCCAATTTGGTGTCCCTCTTCTCCTCGTTCCCTCCACCTTCGACACATATATCCTCTTGGTTAATCTTTCCTCACTCAATCTCTCCATGTGCCCAAACCATTTCAAAACACCCTCTTCTCCTCTCTCAACCACGCTCTTTTTATTTCCACACATCTCTCTTACCCTTACGTTACTTACTCGATCAAACCACCTCACACCACACATTGTCCTCAAACATCTCATTTCCAGCACATCCATCCTCCTTCGCACAACTCTATCCATAGCCCACGCCTCGCAACCATACAACATTGTTGGAACCACTATTCCTTCAAACATACCCATTTTTGCTTTCCGAGATAATGTTCTCAACTTCCACACATTCTTCAAGGCTCCCAGAATTTTCGCCCCCTCCCCCACCCTATGATCCACTTCCGCTTCCATGGTTCCATCCGCTGCAGGATCCACTCCCAGATATCTAAAACACTTCACTTCCTCCAGTTTTTCTCCATTCAAACTCACCTCCCAATTGACTTGACCCTCAAGCCTACTGTACCTAATAACCTTGCTCTTATTCACATTTACTCTTAACTTTCTTCTTTCACACACTTTATCAAAGTCAGTCACCAGCTTCTGCAGTTTTTCACATGAATCAGCCACCAGCGCTGTATCATCAGCGAACAACAACTGACTCACTTCCCAAGCTCTCTCATCCCCAAAAGACTTCATACTTGCCACTCTTTCCAAAACTCTTGCATTCATTTCCCTAACAACCCCAACCATAAATAGATTAAACAACCATGGAGACATCACACACCCCTGCCGCAAACATACATTCACTGAGAACCAATCACTTTCCTCTCTTCCTACACGTATACATGCCTTATATCCTCGATAAAAACTTTTCACTGCTTCTAACAACTTGCCCTGCACACCATATATTCTTAATACCTTCCACAGAGCATCTCTATCAACTCTATCATATGCCTTCTCCAGATACATAAATGCTACATACAAATCCATTTGCTTTTCTAAGTATTTCTCACATACATTCTTCAAAGCAAACACCTGATCCACACACACACACACATATATATATATATATATATATATATATATATATATATATATATATATATATATATATATATATATATATATATATGTCTCCCGCGTTTGCGAGGTAGCGCAAGGAAACAGACGAAAGAAATGGCCCAACCCACCCCCATACACATGTATATACATACGTCCACACACGCAAATATACATACCTACACAGCTTTCCATGTTTTACCCCAGACGCTTCACATGCCTTGATTCAATCCACTGACAGCACGTCAACCCCGGTATACCACATCGCTCCAATTCACTCTATTCCTTGCCCTCCTTTCACCCTCCTGCATGTTCAGGCCCCGATCACACAAAATCTTTTTCACTCCATCTTTCCACCTCCAATTTGGTCTCGCTCTTCTCCTCGTTCCCTCCACCTCCGACACATATATCCTCTTGGTCAATCTTTCCTCACTTATTCTCTCCATGTGCCCAAACCACTTCAAAACACCCTCTTCTGCTATCTCAACCACGCTCTTTTTATTTCCACACATCTCTCTTACCCTTACGTTACTCACTCGATGAAACCACCTCACACCACACATTGTCCTCAAACATCTCATTTCCAGCACATACATCCTCCTGCGCACAACTCTATCCATAGCCCACGCCTCGCAACAATACAACATTTTTGGAACCACTATTCCTTCAAACATACTCATTTTTGCTTTCCGAGATAATGTTCTCGACTTCCACACATTCTTCAAGGCCCACAGAATTTTCGCCACCTTCTCCACCCAATGATCCACTTCCTCTTCCATGGTTCCATCCGCTGCCAGATCCACTCCCAGATATCTAAAACACTTCACTTCCTCCAGTTTTTCTCCATTCAAACTCACCACCCAATTGACTTGACCCTCAACCCTACTGTACCTAATAACCTTGCTCTTATTCACATTTACTCTTAACTTTCTTCTTCCACACACTTTACCAAACTCAGTCACCAGCTTCTGCAGTTTCTTACATGAATCAGCCACCAGCGCTGTATCATCAGCGAACAACAACTGACTCACTTCCCAAGCTCTCTCATCCCCAACAGACTTCATACTTGCCCCTCTTTCCAAAACTCTTGCATTTACCTCCCTAACAACCCCATCCATAAACAAATTAAACAACCATGGAGACATCACACACCCCTGCCGCAAACCTACATTCACTGAGAACCAATCACTTTCCTCTCTTCCTACACGTACACATGCCTTACATCCTCGATAAAAACTTTTCACTGCTTCTAACAACTTTCCTCCCACACCATATATTCTTAATACCTTCCACAGAGCATCTCTATCAACTCTATCATATGCCTTCTCCAGATCCATAAATGTTACATACAAATCCATTTGCTTTTCTAAGTATTTCTCACATACATTCTTCAAAGCAAACACCTGATCCACACATCCTCTACCACTTCTGAAACCACACTGCTCTTCCCCAATCTGATGCTCTGTACATGCCTTCACCCTCTCAATCAATACCCTCCCATATAATTTACCAGGAATACTCAACAAACTTATACCTCTGTAATTTGAGCACTCACTCTTATCCCCTTTGCCTTTGTACAATGGCACTATGCACGCATTCCGCCAATCCTCAGGCACCTCACCATGAGTCATACATATATTAAATAACCTTACCAACCAGTCAACAATACAGTCACCCCCTTTTTTAATAAATTCCACTGCAATACCATCCAAACCTGCTGCCTTGCCGGCTTTCATCTTCCGCAAAGCTTTACTACCTCTTCTCTGTTTACCAAATCATTTTCCCTAACCCTCTCACTTTGCACACCACCTCGACCAAAACACCCTATATCTGCCACTCTATCATCAAACACATTCAACAAACCTTCAAAATACTCACTCCATCTCCTTCTCACATCACCACTACTTGTTATCACCTCCCCATTTGCGCCCTTCACTGAAGTTCCCATTTCCTCCCTTGTCTTACGCACTTTATTTACCTCCTTCCAGAACATCTTTTTATTCTCCCTAAAATTTAATGATACTCTCTCACCCCAACTCTCATTTGCCCTTTTTTTCACCTCTTGCACCTTTCTCTTGGCCTCCTGTCTCTTTCTTTTATAAATCTCCCACTCAATATATAATATATATATATTTTTTTTTTTATTTTTTTTTATACTTTGTCGCTGTCTCCTGCGTTTGCGAGGTAACGCAAGGAAACAAACGAAAGAAATGCCCCCCCCCCATACACATGCATATACATAAGTCCACACACGCAAATATACATACCTACACAGCTTTCCATGGTTTATCCCAGACGCTTCACATGCCACGCTTCAATCCACTGACAGCACGTCAACCCCGAGATACCACATCGCTCCAATTCACTCTATTCCTTGCTCTCCTTTCACCCTCCTGCATGTTCAGGCCCCGATCACACAAAATCTTTTTCACTCCATCTTTCCACCTCCAATTTGGTCTCCCTCTTCTCGTTGTTCCCTCCACCTCCGACACACATATCCTCTTGGTCAATCTTTCCTCACTCATCCTCTCCATGTGCCCAAACCACTTCAAAACACCCTCTTCTGCTCTCTCAACCACGCTCTTTTTATTTCCACACATCTCTCTTACCCTTACGTTACTCACTCGATCAAACCACCTCACACCACACACTGTCCTCAAACATCTCATTTTCAGCACATCCATCCTCCTGCGCACAACTCTATCCATAGCCCACGCCTCGCAACCATACAACATTGTTGGAACCACTATTCCTTCAAACATAACCATTTTTGCTTTCCGAGATAATGTTCTAGACTTCCACACATTCTTCAAGGCCCCCAGGATTTTCGCCCCCTCCCCCACTCTATGATCCACTTCCGCTTCCATGGTTCCATCCGCTGCCAGATCCACTCCCAGATATCTAAAACACTTCACTTCCTCCAGTTTTTCTCCATTCAAACTCAACTCCCAATTGACTTGACCCTCAACCCTACTCTACCTAATAACCTTCCTCTTATTCACATTTACTCTTAACTTTCTTCTTCCACACACTTTTCCAAACTCAGTCACCAGCTTCTGCAGTTTCTCACATGAATCAGCCACCAGCGCTGTATCATCAGCGAACAACAACTGACTCACTTCCCAAGCTCTCTCATCCCCAACAGACTTCATACTTGCCCCTCTTTCCAAAACTCTTGCATTTACTTCCCTAACAACCCCATCCATAAACAAATTAAACAACCATGGAGACATCACACACCCCTGACGCAAACCTACATTCACTGAGAACCAATCACTTTCCTCTCTTCCTACACGTACACATCCCTTACATCCTCGATAAAAACTTTTCACTGCTTCTAACAACTTTCCTCCCACACCATATATTCTTAATACCTTCCACAGAGCATCTCTATCAACTCTATCATATGCCTTCTCCAGATCCATAAATGCTACATACAAATCCATTTGCTTTTCTAAGTATTTCTCACATACATTCTTCAAAGCAAACACCTGATCCACACATCCTCTACCACATCTGAAACCACACTGCTCTTCCCCAATCTGATGCTCTGTACATGCCTTCACCCTCTCAATCAATACTCTCCCATATAATTTACCAGGAATACTCAACAAACTTATACCTCTGTAATTTGAGCACTCACTCTTATCCCCTTTGCCTTTGTACAATGGCACTATGCACGCATTCCGCCAATCCTCAGGCACCTCACCATGAGTCATACATACATTAAATAACATTACCAACCAGTCAACAATACAGTCACCCCCTTTTTTAATAAATTCCACTGCAATACCGTCCAAACCTGCTGCCTTGCCGGCTTTCATCTTCCGCAAAGCTTTCATTACCTCTTCTCTGTTTACCAAATCATTTTCCCTAACCCTCTCACTGTGTAGGTATGTATATTTGCGTGTGTGGACGTATGTATATACATGTGTATGGGGGTGGGTTGGGCAATTTCTTTCGTCTGTTTCCTTGCGCTACCTCGCAAACGCGGGAGACGGAGCAAAAAAAAAAAAGAAAAATATATATATATATATATATATATATATATATATATATATATATATATATACATATATATATATATATATATATATATATATATATATATATATATATATATATATATATATATATATATATATATGCAAACGCAGGAGACAGTGAAAAAAAAAAAAAAAGAATATATATATATATATATATATATATATATATATATATATATATATATATATATATATATATATATATATATACATATATATATATATATATATATATATATATATATATATATATATATATATATATATTTATTTATATATATATATGTATGTATATATATATATATATATATATATATATATATATATATATATATATATATATATATATATATACATATATATATATATATATATATATATATATATATATATATATATATATATTTTTCTTTTTTTTTTTTTTTTTGCACTGTCTCCCGCGTTTGCGAGGTAGCGCAAGGAAACAGACGAAAGAAATGGCCCAACCCACCCCCATACACATGTATATACATACGTCCACACACGCAAATATACATACCTACACAGCTTTCCATGGTTTACCCCAGACGCTTCACATGCCTTGATTCAATCCACTGAGAGCACGTCAACCCCGGTATACCACATCGCTCCAATTCACTCTATTCCTTGCCCTCCTTTCACCCTCCTGCATGTTCAGGCCCCGATCACACAAAATCTTTTTCACTCCATCTTTCCACCTCCAATTTGGTGTCCCTCTTCTCCTCGTTCCCTCCACCTCCGACACATATATCCTCTTGGTTAATCTTTCCTCACTCAATCTCTCCATGTGCCCAAACCATTTCAAAACACCCTATTCTGCTCTCTCAACCACGCTCTTTTTATTTCCACACATCTCTCTTACCCTTACGTTACTTACTCGATCAAACCACCTCACACCACACATTGTCCTCAAACATCTCATTTCCAGCACATCCATCCTCCTTCGCACAACTCTATCCATAGCCCACGCCTCGCAACCATACAACATTGTTGGAACCACTATTCCTTCAAACATACCCATTTTTGCTTTCCGAGATAATGTTCTCGACTTCCACACATTCTTCAAGGCTCCCAGAATTTTCGCCCCCTCCCCCACCCTATGATCCACTTCCGCTTCCATGGTTCCATCCGCTACAGGATCCACTCCCAGATATCTAAAACACTTCACTTCCTCCAGTTTTTCTCCATTCAAACTCACCTACCAATTGACTTGACCCTCAACCCTACTGTACCTAATAACCTTGCTCTTATTCACATTTACTCTTAACTTTCTTCTTTCACACACTTTACCAAAGTCAGTCACCAGCTTCTGCAGTTTTTCACATGAATCAGCCACCAGCGCTGTATCATCAGCGAACAACAACTGACTCACTTCCCAAGCTCTCTCATCCCCAAACGACTTCATACTTGCCACTCTTTCCAAAACTCTTGCATTCACTTCCCTAACAACCCCAACCATAAATAGATTAAACAACCATGGAGACATCACACACCCCTGCCGCAAACCTACATTCACTGAGAACCAATCACTTTCCTCTCTTCCTACACGTATACATGCCTTACATCCTCGATAAAAACTTTTCACTGCTTCTAACAACTTGCCTCCCACACCATATATTCTTAATACCTTCCACAGAGCATCTCTATCAACTCTATCATATGCCTTCTCCAGATACATAAATGCTACATACAAATCCATTTGCTTTTCTAAGTATTTCTCACATACATTCTTCAAAGCAAACACCTGATCCACACACACACACACATATATATATATATATATATATATATATATATATATATATATATATATATATATATATATATATATATATATATACATATATATATATATTTTTTTTTTTATTATACTTTGTCACTGTCTCCCGCGTTTGCGAGGTAGCGCAAGGAAACAGACGAAAGAAATGGCCCAACCCACCCCCATACACTTGTATATACATACGTCCACACACGCAAATATACATACCTACACAGCTTTCCATGTTTTACCCCAGACGCTTCACATGCCTTGATTCAATCCACTGACAGCACGTCAACCCCGGTATACCACATCGCTCCAATTCACTCTATTCCTTGCCCTCCTTTCACCCTCCTGCATGTTCAGGCCCCGATCACACAAAATCTTTTTCACTCCATCTTTCCACCTCCAATTTGGTCTCCCTCTTCTCCTTGTTCCCTCGACCTCCGACACATATATCCTCTTGGTCAATCTTTCCTCACTCATTCTCTCCATGTGCCCAAACCACTTCAAAACACCATCTTCTGCTCTCTCAACCACGCTCTTTTTATTTCCACACATCTCTCTTACCCTTACGTTACTCACTCGATCAAACCACCTCACACCACACATTGTCCTCAAACATCTCATTTCCAGCACATCCATCCTCCTGCGCACAACTCTATCCATAGCTAACGCCTCGCAACCATACAACATTGTTGGAACCACTATTCCTTCAAACATACCCATTTTTGCTTTCCGAGATAATGTTCTCGACTTCCACACATTCTTCAAGGCTCCCAGAATTTTCACCCACTCCCCCACCCTATGATCCACTTTTTTTTTTTTTTTTTTTTGCTTTTTCGCTGTCTCCCGCGTTTTCGAGGTAGCGCAAGGAAACAGACGAAAGAAATGGCCCAACCCACCCCCATACACATGTATATACATACGTCCACACAGGCAAATATACATACCTACACAGCTTTCCATGGTTTACCCCAGACGCTTCACATGCCTTGATTGAATCCACTGACAGCACGTCAACCCCGGTATACCACCTCGCTCCAAATCACTCTATTCCTTTCCCTCCTTTCACCCTCCTGCATGTTCAGGCCCCGATCACAAAAAATCTTTTTCACTCCATCTTTCCACCTCCAATTTGGTCTCCCTCTTCTCCTCGTTCCCTCCACCTCAGACATATATATCCTCTTGGTCAATCTTTCCTCACTCATTCTCTCCATGTGCCTAAACCATTTCAAAACACCCTCTTCTGCTCTCTCAACCTCGCTCTTTTTATCTCCACACATCTCTCTTACCCTTACGTTACTTACTCGATCAAACCACCTCACACCACATATTGTCCTCAAACATCTCATTTCCATCACATCCATCCTCCTGCGCACAACTCTATCCATAGCCCACGCCTCGCAACCATACAACATTGTTGGAACCACTATTCCTTCAAACATACCTATTTTTGCTTTCCGAGATAATGTTCTCGACTTCCACACATTCTTCAAGGTTCCCAGAAATTTCGCCCCCTCCCCCACCCTATGATCCACTTCCACTTCCATGGTTCCATCCGCTGCCAGATCCACTCCCAGATATCTAAAACACTTCACTTCCTCCAGTTTTTCTCCATTGAAACTCACATCCCAATTGACTTGACCCTCAACCCTACTGTACCTAATAACCTTGCTCTTATTCACATTTACTCTTAACTTTCTTATTTCACACACTTTACCAAAATCAGTCACCAGCTTCTGCAGTTTCTCACATGAATCAGCCACCAGCGCTGTATCATCAGCGAACAACAACTGACTCACTTCCCAAGCTCTTTCATCCCCAACAGACTTCATACTTGCCCCTCTTTCCAAAACTCTTGCATTCACCTCCCTAACAACCCCATCCATAAACAAATTAAACAACCATGGAGACATCACACACCCCTGCCGCAAACCTACATTCACTGAGAACCAATCACTTTCCTCTCTTCCTACACGTACACATGCCTTACATCCTCGATAAAAACTTTTCACTGCTTCTAACAACTTGCCTCCCACACCATATATTCTTAATACCTTCCACAGAGCATCTCTATCAACTCTATCATATGTCTTCTCCAGATCCATAAATGCTACATACAAATTCATTTGATTTTCTAAGTATTTCTCACATACATTCTTCAAAGCAAACATCTGATCCACACATCCTCTACCAATTCTGAAACCACACTGCTCTTCCCCAATCTGATGCTCTGTACATGCCTTCACCCTCTCAATCAATACCCTCCCATATATCTTACCAGGAATACTCAACAAACTTATACCTCTGTAATTTGAGCACTCACTCTTATCCCCTTTGCCTTTGTACAATGGCACTATGCACGCATTCCGCCAATCCTCAGGCACCTCACCATGAGTCATACATACATTAAATAACCTTACCAACCAGTCAACAATACAGTCATCCCTATTTTAATAAATTCCACTGCAATACCATCCAAACCTGCTGCCTTGCCGGCTTTCATCTTTCGCAAAGCTTTTACTACCTCTTCTCTGTTTACCAAATCATTTTCCCTAACCCTATCACTTTGCACACCACCTCGACCAAAACACCCTATATCTATCACTCTGTCATCAAACACATTCAACAAACCTTCAAAATACTCACTCCATCTGCTTCTCACATCACCACTACTTGTTATCACCTCCCCATTTGCACCCTTTAATGAAGTTCCCATTTGCTTCCTTGTCTTACGCACTTTATTTACCTCCTTCCAGAACATCTTTTTATTCTCCCTAAAATTTAATGATACTCTCTCACCCCAACTCTCATTTGCCCTTTTTTTCACCTCTTGCACCTTTCCATTGACCTCCGGTCTCTTTCTTTTATACATCTCCCACTCAATTGCATTTTTTCCCCTGCAAAAATCATCCGAATGCCTCTCCCTTCTCTTTCACTAATACTCTTACTTCTTCAACCCACCACTCACTACCCTTTCTAATCAACCCACCTCCCACTCTTCTCATGCCACAAGCATCTTTTGCGCAATCCATCACTGATTCCCTAAATACATCCCATTCCTCCCCCACTCCCCTTACTTACCTCGAAGGCTCAGATTGGGGTGCCTAAATGTGTGTGGATGTAACCAAGATGTGAAAAAAGGAGAGATAGGTAGTATGTTTGAGGAAAGGAACCTAGATGTTTTGGCTCTGAGTGAAACGAAGCTCAAGGGTAAAGGGGAAGAGTGGTTTGGGAATGTCTTGGGAGTAAAGTCAGGGGTTAGTGAGAGGACAAGAGCAAGGGAAGGAGTAGCAGTACCCCTGAAACAGGAGTTGTGGGAGTATGTGATAGAATGTAAGAAAGCAAATTCTCGATTAATATGGGTAAAACTGAAAGTTGATGGAGAGAGATGGGTGATTATTGCTGCATATGCACCTGGGCATGAGAAGAAAGATCATGAGAGGCAAGTGTTTTGGGAGCAGCTGAATGAGTATGTTAGTGGTTTTGATGCACGAGACCGGGTTATAGTGATGGGTGAGTAATGTGGCAGTTGAGGGAATAATTGGTATACATGGGGTGTTCAGTGTTGTAAATGGAAATGGTGAAAAGCTTGTAGATTTATATGCTGAAAGAGGACTGATGATTGGGAATACCTGGTTTAAAAAGCGAGATATACATAAGTATACTTATGTAAGTAGGAGAGATGGCCAGAGAGCGTTATTGGATTACGCGTTAATTGACAGGCGTGCGAAAGAGAGACTTTTGGATGTTAATGTGCTGAGAGGTGCAACTGGAGGGATGTCTGATCATTATCTTGTGGAGGCTAAGGTGAAGATTTGTATGGGTTTTCAGAAAAGAAGAGTGAATGTTGGGGTGAAGAGGGTGGTGAGAGTAAGTGAGCTTGGGAAGGAGACTAATGTGAGGAAGTACCAGGAGAGACTGAGTACAGAATGGAAAAAGGTGAGAACAATGGATAAATTGTGCATTTCCTTTTTCCATAGCCAGAGGTTGAACCATTGTGTGACATTCAGTTTTTCGTTCATTTCAAACTAGAAGTTTCAGTTTTCTAAATTGTTTCTTACATTTTTCATATGTATGTATATGTATGTGTGTGTGTGTGTATATATGCGTATGTATGTGTATGTGTGTGTATGTGTATATGTATATATATATTTATATTATCCCTGGGGATAGGGGTGAAAGAATACTTCCCACGTATTCCTCGCGTGTCGTAGAAAGCGACTAGAGGGGACGGGAGCGGGAGGCCAGAAATCCTCCCCTCCTTGTATTAACTTTCTAAAATGGGAAACAGAAGAATGAGTCACGCGGGGAGTGCTCATTCTCCTCGAAGGCTCAGAGTGGGGTCCCTAAATGTGTGTGGATGTAACCAAGATGTGAAAAAAGGAGAGATAGGTAGTATGTTTGAGGAAAGGAACCTGGATGTTTTGGCTCTGAGTGAAACGAAGCTCATGGGTAAAGGGGAAGAGTGGTTTGGGAATGTCTGGGGAGTAAAGTCATGGGTTAGTGAGAGGACAAGAGCAAGGGAAGGAGTAGCAATACTCCTGTAACAGGAGTTGTGGGAGTATGTGATAGAGTGTAAGAAAGTAAATTCTCGATTAATATGGGTAAAACTGAAAGTTGATGGAGAGAGGTGGGTGATTATTGGTGCATATGCACCTGGGCATGAGAAGAAAGATCATGAGAGGCAAGTGTTTTGGGAGCAGCTGAATGTGTGTGTTAGTGGTTTTGATGCACGAGACTGGGATATAGTGATGGGTGATTTGAATGCAAAGGTGAGTAATGTGGCAGTTGAGGGAATAATTGGTATACATGGGGTGTTCAGTGTTGTAAATGGAAATGGTGAAGAGCTTGTAGATTTATGTGCTGAAAAAGGACTGATGATTGGGAATACCTGGTTTAAAAAGCGAGATATACATAAGTGTACTTATGTAAGTAGGAGAGATGGCCAGAGAGCGTTATTGGATTACGTGTTAATTGACAGGCGTGCGAAAGAGAGACTTTTGGATGTTAATGTGCTGAGAGGTGCAACTGGAGGGATGTCTGATCATTATCTTGTGGAGGCTAAGTAGAAGATTTGTATGGGTTTTAAGAGAAGAAGAGTGAATGTTGGGGTGAAGAGGGTGGTGAGAGTAAGTGAGCTTGGGAAGGAGACCTGTGTGAGGATGTACCAGGAGAGACTGAGTACAGAATGGAAAAAGGTGAGAATAATGGAAGTAAGGGGAGTGGGGGAGGAATGGGATGTATTTAGGGAATCAGTGATGGATTGCGCAAAAGATGCTTGTGGCATGAGAAGAGTGGGAGGTGGGTTGATTAGAAAGGGTAGTGAGTGGTGGGATGAAGTAAGAGTACTAGTGAGAGAGAAGAGAGAGGCATTTGGACGATTTTTGCAGGGAAAAAATGCAAATGAGTGGGATATGTATAAAAGAAAGAGAAAGGAGGTCAAGAGAAAGGTGCAAGAGGTGAAAAAAAGGGCAAATGAGAGTTGGGGTGAGAGAGTATCATTAGATTTTAGGGAGAATAAAAAGATGTTCTGGAAGTAGGTAAATAAAGTGCGTAAGACAAGGGAGCAAATGGGAACTTCAGTGAAGGGCGCAAATGGGGAGGTGATAACAAATAGTGGTGATATGAGAAGGAGAAGGAGTGAGTATTTTGAAGGTTTGTTGAATGTGTTTGACGATAGAGTGGCAGATATAGGGTGTTTAGGTGGAGGTGGTGTGCAAAGTGAGAGGGTTAGGGAAAATGATTTGGTAAACAGAGAAGAGGTAGTGAAAGCTTTGCGGAAGATGAAAGCCGGCAAGGCAGCAGGTTTGGATGGTATTGCAGTGGAATTTATCAAAAAAGGGGATGACTGTATTGTTGACTGGTTGGTAAGGTTATTTAATGTATGCATGACTCATGGTGAGGTGCCTGAGGATTGGCGGAATGCGTGCATAGTGCCACTGTACAAAGGCAAAGGGGATAAGAGTGAGTGCTCAAATTACAGAGGTATAAGTTTGTTGAGTATTCCTGGTAAATTATATGGGAGGGTATTGATTGAGAGGGTGAAGGCATGTACAGAGCATCAGATTGGGGAAGAGCAGTGTGGTTTCAGAAGTGGTAGAGGATGTGTGGATCAGGTGTTTGCTTTGAAGAATGTATGTGAGAAATACTTAGAAAAGCAAATGGATTTGTATGTAGCATTTATGGATCTGGAGAAGGCATATGATAGAGTTGATAGAGATGCTCTGTGGAAAGTATTAAGAATATATGGTGTGGGAGGAAATTTGTTAGAAGCAGTGAAAAGTTTTTATCGAGGATGTAAGGCATGTGTACGTGTAGGAAGAGAGGAAAGTGATTGGTTCTCAGTGAATGTAGGTTTGCGGCAGGGGTGTGTGATGTCTCCATGGTTGTTTAATTTGTTTATGGATGGGGTTGTTAGGGAGGTAAATGCAAGAGTTTTGGAAAGAGGGGCAAGTATGAAGTCTGTTGGGGATGAGAGAGCTTGGGAAGTGAGTCAGTTGTTGTTCGCTGATGATACAGCGCTAGTGGCTGATTCATGTGAGAAACTGCAGAAGCTGGTGACTGAGTTTGGTAAAGTGTGTGGAATAAGAAAGTTAAGAGTAAATGTGAATAAGAGCAAGGTTATTAGGTACAGTAGGGTTGAGGGTCAAGTGAATTGGGAGGTGAGTTTGAATGGAGAAAAACTGGAGGAAGTGAAGTGTTTTAGATATCTGGGAGTGGATCTGGCAGCGGATGGAACCATGGAAGCGGAAGTGGATCATAGGGTGGGGGAGGGGGCGAAAATTCTGGGGGCCTTGAAGAATGTGTGGAAGTCGAGAACATTATCTCGGAAAGCAAAAATGGGTATATTTGAAGGAATAGTGGTTCCAACAATGTTGTATGGTTGCGAGGCGTGGGCTATGGATAGAGTTGTGCGCAGGAGGATGGATGTGCTGGAAATGAGATGTTTGAGGACAATGTGTGGTGTGAGGTGGTTTCATCGAGTGAGTAACGTAAGAGTAAGAGAGATGTGTGGAAATAAAAAGAGCGTGGTTGAGAGAGCAGAAGAGGGTGTTTTGAAGTGGTTTGGGCACATGGAGAGAATGAGTGAGGAAAGATTGACCAAGAGGATATATGTGTCGGAGGTGGAGGGAACGAGGAGAAGAGGGAGACAAAATTGGAGGTGGAAAGATGGAGTGAAAAAGATTTTGTGTGATCGGGGCCTGAACATGCAGGAGGGTGAAAGGAGGGCAAGGAATAGAGTGAATTGGAACGATGTGGTATACCGGGGTTGACGTGCTGTCAGTGGATTGAATCAAGGCATGTGAAGCGTCTGGGGTAAACCATGGAAAGCTGTGTAGGTATGTATATTTGCGTGTGTGGACGTATGTATATACATGTGTATGGGGGGGGGGGGTAGGGCCATTTCTTTCGTCTGTTTCCTTGCGCTACCTCGCAAACGCGGGAGCTAGCAACAAAGTATAATAAAAAAAATATATAATAATATATATATATATATATATATATATATATATATATATATATATATATATATATATATATATATATATATATATATATATATATATACTGTACCTAATAACCTTGCTCTTATTCACATTTACTCTTAACTTTCTTCTTTCACGCACTTTACCAAACTCAGTCACCAGCTTCTGCAGTTTCTCACATGAATCAGCCACCAGCGCTGCATCATCAGCCGAACAACAACTGACTCACTTCCCAAGCCCTCTCATCCAACACAGACTTCATACTTGCCCCTCTTTCCAAAACTCTTGCATTCACCTCCCTAACAACCCCATCCATAAACAAATTAAACACCCATGGAGACATCACACACCCCTGCCGCAAACCTACATTCACTGAGAACCAATCACTTTCCTCTCTTCCTACGCGTACACATGCCTTACATCCTCGATAAAAACTTTTCACTGCTTCTAACAACTTGCCTCCCACACCATATATTCTTAATACCTTCCACAGAGCATCTCTATCAACTCTATCATATGCCTTCTCCAGATCCATAAATGCTACATACAAATCCATTTGCTTTTCTAAGTATTTCTCACATACATTCTTCAAAGCAAACACCTGATCCACACATCCTCTACCACTTCTGAAACCACACTGCTCTTCCCCAATCTGATGCTCTGTACATGCCTTCACCCTCTCAATCAATACCCTCCCATATAATTTGCCAGGAATACTCAACAAACTTATACCTCTGTAATTTGAGCACTCACTCCTATCCCCTTTGCCTTTTTAAATTCATGTATGCTGTGTATTAACCATGTCCTCAATCACTCTGTGCTATTCATCTTCCACTATTCTAGTAAGTGAAAGTATGTATATATATATATATATATATATATATATATATATATATATATATATATATATATATATATATTTATTTATATTCTTTTCTTTTTCTTTCAAACTATTCGCCATTTCCCGCATTAGCGAGGTAGCGTTAAGAACAGAGGACTGGGCCTTGAGGGAATACCCTCACCTGGCCCAATTCTCTGTTCCTTCTTTTGGAAAATTAAAAAAAAAAAACGAGAGGGGAGGATTTCCAGCCCCCCGCTCCCTCCCCTTTTAGTCGCCTTCTACGACACGCAGGGAATACGTGGGAAGTATTCTTTCTCCCCTATCCGCATATATATATATATACATATATATATATATATATATATATATATATATATATATATATATATATATATATATATATATATATATATATATATGTATATAATGTATATATATACATACTTTCACTTACTAGAATAGTGGAAGATGAATAGCACAGAGTGATTGAGGACATGGTTAATACACAGCATACATGAATTTAAAAACTTCTATAATGGTAAAGAACACTTAAGAGATTCGGCCCTACATGTGTAAATTCCCCCATCATACACGGACTCCCTTAGTGTACTGGTTTTCGTTCCTCACCGCTACGCATTCACGGGCCGCTCATGGTCAAGGGCAGAGGTTCGAATCCTGGATACGGCAGTCGGTCCCCAGAAAACGTAGGTTTTCATTCACCCTAAGGGGTTGGTCGATAAAATGGATACTTAGCTTTAGCAGGTAATATATATATATATATAATATAATATATTAATATATATATATATATATATATATAATATATGGATGTATGCAGTGGATTTATTAAAAAAAGGGTGACTGTACTATTGACTGGTGGTAAGGTTATGTATGACTCATGGTGAGGTGCCTGAGGATTGGCGGAATGCGTGCATAGTGCAATTGTACAAAGGCAAAGGGGATAAGAGTGAGTGCTCAAATTACAGAGGTATAAGTTTGTTGAGTATTCCTGGTAAATCATATGGGAGGGTATTGATTGAGAGGGTGAAGGCATGTACAGAGCATCAGATTGGGGAAGAGCAGCGTGGTTTCAGAAGTGGTAGAGGATGTGTGGATCAGGTGTTTGCTTTGAAGAATGTATGTCAGAAATACTTAGAACAGCAAATGGATTTGTATGTAGCATTTATGGATCTGGAGAAGGCATATGATAGAGTTGATAGATATGCTCTGTGGAAGGTATTAAGAATATATGGTGTGGGAGGCAAGTTGTTAGAAGCAGTGAAAAGTTTTTATCGAGGATGTAAGGCATGTGTACGTGTAGGAAGAGAGGAAAGTGATTGGTTCTCAGTAAATGTAGGTTTGCGCCAGGGATGTGTGATGTCTCCACGGTTGTGTAATATGTTTATCGTTGGGGTTGTTAGGGAGGTGAATGCAAGAGTTTTGGAAAGAGTGGAAGTATGATGTCTGTGTTGGATGAGAGAGCTTGGGAAGTGAGTCAGTTGTTGTTCGCTGATGATACAGCGCTGGTGGCTGATTCATGTGAGAAACTGCAGAAGCTGGTGACTGAGTTTGGTAAAGTGTGTGAAAGAAGAATGTTAAGAGTAAATGTGAATAAGAGCAAGGTTATTACGTACAGTAGGGTTGAGGGTCAAGTCAATTGGGAGGTAAGTTTGAATAGAGAAAAACTGGAGGAAGTAAAGTGTTTTAGATATCTGGGAGTGGATCTGGCAGCGGATGGAACCATGGAAGCGGAAGTGGATTATAGGGTGGGGGAGTGGGCGAAAATTCTCGGAGCCTTGAAGAATGTGTGGAAGTCGAGAACATTATCTCGGAAAGCAAAAATGGGTATGTTTGAAGGAATAGTGGTTCCAACAATGATGTATGGTTGTGAGGCATGGGCTATGGATAGAGCTGTGCGCAGGAGGATGTATGTGATGGAAATGAGATGTTTGAGGACAATGTGTGGTGTGAGGTGGTTTGATCGAGTAAGTAACGTAAGGGTGAGAGAGATGTGTGGAAATAAAAAGAGTGTGGTTGAGAGAGCAGAAGAGGCTGTTTTGAAATGGTTTGGGCACATGGAGAGAATGAGTGAGGAAAGATTGACCAAGAGGATATATGTGTCGGCGGTGGAGGGAACGAGGAGAAGTGGGAGACCAAATTGGAGGTGGAAAGATGGAGTGAAAAAGATTTTGTGTGATCGGGGCCTGAACATGCAGGAGGGTGTATATATATATATATATATATATATATATATATATATATATATATATATATATATATATATATGTATATATATATATATATATATATATATATATATATATATATATATATATATATATATATATATATATTGCTTTTTTTTTTCTTTTTTTTGCCGCTGTCTCCCGTGTTAGCGAAGTAGCGTAAGAAAGCAGACGAAAGAATGGCCCAACCCGCCCACATACACATGTATATACATACATGTCCACACACGCACAATATACATACCTATACATTTCAATTTACACATATATATACACACACAGACATATACATATATACACATGTACATAATTTATACTGTCTGCCTTTATTTGTTCCCATCGCCACCTCGCCACACATGGAATAACAACCCCCTCCCCCCTCATGTGTGCGAGGTAGCGCTAGGAAAAACACCAAAGGCCCCATTCGTTCACACTTAGTCTCTAGCTGTCATGTAATAATGCACCGAAATCACAGCTCCCTTTCCACATCCAGGCCCCACACACTTTGATGGTTTACCCCAGACGCTTCACATGCCCTGGTTCAATCCATTGACAGCACGTCGACCCCGGTATACCACATCGTTCCAATTCACTCTATTCCTTGCACGCCTTTCACCCTCCTGCATGTTCAGGCCCCGATCACTCAAGATCTTTTTCACTCCATCTCTCCACCTCCAATTTGGTCTCCCACTTCTCCTCGTTCCCTCCACCTCTGACACACAAACCCTCTTGGTCAATCTTTCCCCACTCATTCTCTCCATGTGACCAAACCATTTCAAAACACCCTCTTCTGCTCTCTCAACCACACTCTTTTTATTTCCACACATCTCTCTCACCCTTTCATTACTTACTCGTTCAAACCACCTCACACCACATATTGTCCTCAAACATCTCATTTCCAGCACATCCACCCTCCTGCGCACAACGCTATCCATAGACCACGCCTCGCAACCATACAGCATTGTTGGAACCACTATTATATATATATATATATATATATATATATATATATATATATATACATATGTAAATTGGATGCCCTTGCCGTTTCAGCTAACATAAAGAAAAGGTAATTACACACTGACCCGAAATGAGTTGAGGTACTGAACGATGTACCAATGTTCGATTCTTGGATAATTACTCTTTTTAATCTGTGTGAGTGACTCCTTCCTGAATATGGCAGTTGATGATACAAAGGTCGTGAGCGAAGTTTAGAGCGAGGAGGATTGCCTGAACTTAAAAGGAGTTCTTGACAGACTCCAACCCTTGGCTGACTTATGGTTGACGTTCATCTCAAGGAAATATTGATGGGTCACAGCAAAACAAGACCACGATATCATATTCACCAAGCAGAAAACTAGCTGTTGGGATCTCAGTGTCGCCAAAATCTCACCTTTGGAAACGAACTGTTTAACAACAAATATTGAAAATGCAGTCACGTCATGGACAAGGAAATGTTTAGCAAGCTGTTCACCAATAGTAGAATGTATTTCTCATGTTTAGTCACCGATTTAAAGATGCATAAAGAAGTAATAGAGAAGATATAAGATCAATAAAGATCATACCAAAATTCAAAGAAGTGAGCTACAAGGAAAGACTGAAAACCTTGACCCTAAAACACTACTCTAAACAATATGAAAAGATTTTACTACTCTTAGGTCCAACATAACCGACGTGGAAATTATTATAGAAAGATATTTCGATTTGCAGTTTACTGAAAGAAACTAAATGAACTTTAAACTTTACTTTAACTTAGTAGAATATAAGAATAAGGAAACATAGATGGAATATGACACAAAATCTTAGTGTTATACAGTGCTTGCTGATGTAGTCTAGCACACACAAACCCACACTAACACAACCAAGGATATTAAAGGTACCGTTTTAAAAGCTAAATAAACAAGCACTATGTCAACAAACTAAAGATGCTTACTTCATAGGTAGATACAAACAGTGGACACTGTTCTTTTGTTTACTTTCTTCAGTGTTTACCTACGTGACGGACCTAGTATGGATCACTGTGGCCTTAGCGGCTCTCGGCATCAGTGTTGGTACAACCATAACCTTCTACACCTTAGTTATGGTACAGTACCTAGGTGTAGACAACATGGTAGCTGCGTTCGGAATTTCTTCCGTTATACAAGCGTTTGGTTATGTGATCACCGGGCCTACAACAGGTAGGTACATGCAGCCTGTACATTTCTCTCACTTTCACTGTCTCCATAGTCTTTGAAACCCTTTATGACTCACTTCCTTAAGCACCTATAATCTCATTACCTTCGGTAGAATATGGTCTAATGGTTGGTTTACTCTCCTGTATGAATAGCTTCTGGTACTCTTCTCTCAGGGATTTTGATGAAACCTTTGTCAAGACGCTCGTCATCCCCAGAGAATCCTCTTAGGATATGGCATAACCCATTGCATTCAAAATTCACTTGCTTTGGCTTTTTCGGTTCTTTCTAGCCAACCTATTGCAGTAAACATTAATGGAGCAACTTCCCACGCTCTTATTACATCAGCGATGGTTTTTCTCAGGATTCTGTTACTGACATATCGATATACACCAGCCAGACCGTTAAAGGGAGAGTGGGAAAGGTTGGTCCAGGTAACGAGGTGTTGGTTCAACTATTTTTCTTATATCAGCGTTTCTTGATAATTCTTCCATATATATATATATATATATATATATATATATATATATATATATATATATATATATATATATATGTATATATATATATATATATATATATATATATATATATATATATATATATATATATATTTATTTTTTTTTATTTTGCTTTGTCACTGTCTCCCGCGTTTGCGAGGTAGCGCAAGGAAACAGACGAAAGAAATGGCCCAACACACCCCCATGCACATGTATACACATACACGTCCACACACCCAAATATACATACCCATTCATCTCAATGTACACACATATATATATACACACAGACATATACATATATACACATGCACACAATTCACACTATTTTCATTCATTCCTATCGCCTCCTCGCCACACATGGATTAACATCCCCCTCCCCCCCTCATGTGTGCGAGGTAGCGCTAGGAAAAGACAACAAAGGCCTCATTCATTCACAATCAGTCTCTAGCTGTCATACAATAATGCCCGAAAACACAGCTCCCTTTCCACATCCAGGCCCCACAGAACTTTCCATGGCTTACCCCAGACGCTTCACATGCCCTGATTCAATCCATTGACAGCATGTCGACCCTAGTATACCACATCTATCCAATTCACTCAATTCATTGCATGCCTTTCACCCTCCTGCATGTTCAGGCCCCGATTACTCAAAATCTTTTTCACTCCATCTTTCCACCTCCAATTTGGTCTCCCACTTCTCCTCGATCCCTCCACATCCGACACATATATCCTCTTGGTCAATCTTTCCTCACTCATTCTCTCCATGTGCCCAAACCATTTCAAAACACCCTCTTCTGCTCTCTCAACCACGCTCTTCTTACTTCCACACATCTCTCTTACCCTTACATTACTTACTCGATCAAACCACCTCACACCACATATTGTCCTAAAACATTTCATTTCCAGCAGATCCACACTCCTGCGAACAGCTCTATCCATAGCCCACGCCTCGCAACCATACAACATTGTTGGAACCACTATTCCTTCAAACACACATTTTTGCTTTCCAAGATAATGTTCTCGACTTCCACAAATTCTTCAAGGCTCCCAGGATTTTCGCCCCCACCCCTATAATCCACTTCCATGGTTCCATCCGCTGCCAGATCCACTCCCCGATATCTAAAACACTTTATTTCCTCCAGTTTTTCTCCATTCAAACTTACCTCCCAATTGACTTGACCCTCAACCCTACTGTACCTAATAACCTTGCTCTTATTCACATTTACTCTTAACTTTCTTCTGTCACACACTTTACCAAACTCAGTCACCAGCTTCTGCAGTTTCTCACATGAATCAGCCACCAGCGCTGTATGATCAGCGAACAACAACTGACTCACTTCCCAAGCTCTCTGATCCACAACAGACTGCATACTTGCCCCTCTTTCCAAAAGTCTTGCATTTAACTCCCTAACAATCCCGTCCATAAACAAATTGAACAACCATGGAAACACCACACACCCCTGCCTAAAACTATATTCACTGAGAACCAGTCACTTTCCTCTCTTCCTAAACGTACACATGCCTTACATCCTCGATAAAAAGTTTTCATTGCTTCTGACAACTTGCCTCCAATAACATATATTCTTAGTACCTTCCACAGAGCGTCTCTATCAACTCTATCATATGCCTTCTCCAGATCCATAAATGCTACATGCAAATCCATTTGCTTTTCTAAGTATTTCTCACATATATTCTTCAAAGCAAACACCTGATCCACATATCCTCTACCACTTCTGAAACCACACTGCTCTTCCCCAATCTGATGCTCTGTACATGCCTTCACCCTCTCAATCAATACCCTCCCATATAATTTACCAGGAATACTCAACAAACTTATACCTCTGTAATTTGAGCACTCACTCTTATCCCCTTTGCCTTTATGCAATGGCACTATGCACGCATTACGCCAATCCTCAGGCACCTCACCATGAATCATACATACATTAAATAACCTTACCAACCAGTCAACAATACATTCAACCCCTTTTTTAATAAATTCCACTGCAATACCATCCAAACCTGCTGCCTTGATGGCTTTCATCTTTCGCAAAGCTTTTACTGCCTCTTCTCTGTTTACCAAATCATTTTCCCTAACCCTCTCACTTTGCACACCACCTCGACCAAAACACCCTATATGTGCCACTCTATCATCAAACACATTCAACAAACCTTCAAAATACTCACTCCATCTCCTTCTCACATCACCACTACTGGTTTTCACCTCCCCATTAGCCCCCTTCAATGAAGTTCCCATTTGCTCCCTTGTCTTACGCACTTTATGTACCTCCTCCCAGAACATCTTTTCATCCTCCCTAAAATTTAATGATACTCTCACCCCAACTCTCATTTGCCATCTTTTTCACCTCTTGCACCTTTCTCTTGACATCTTGTCTCTTTCTTTTATATGTCTCCCACTCATTTGCATTTTTCCCTGCAAAAATCG
>NC_092263.1:67500-85000 GCF_036320965.1 Panulirus ornatus | reverse complement strand
GACATCACACACCCCTGCCGCAAACCTACATTCACTGAGAACCAATCACTTTCCTCTCTTCCTACACGTACACATGCCTTACATCCTCGATAAAAACTTTTCACTGCTTCTAACAACTTTCCTCCCACACCATATATTCTTAATACCTTCCACAGAGCATCTCTATCAACTCTATCATATGCCTTCTCCAGATCCATAAATGCTACATACAAATCCATTTGCTTTTCTAAGTATTTCTCACATACATTCTTCAAAGCAAACACCTGATCCACACATCCTCTACCACTTCTGAAACCACACTGCTCTTCCCCAATCTGATGCTCTGTACATGCCTTCACCCTCTCAATCAATACCCTCCCATATAATTTACCAGGAATACTCAACAAACTTATACCTCTGTAATTTGAGCACTCACTCTTATCCCCTTTGCCTTTGTACAATGGCACTATGCACGCATTCCGCCAATCCTCAGGCACCTCACCATGAGTCATACATACATTAAATAACCTTACCAACCAGTCAACAATACAGTCACCCCCTTTTTTAATAAATTCCACTGCAATACCATCCAAACCTGCTGCCTTGCCGGCTTTCATCTTCCGCAAAGCTTTTACTACCTCTTCTCTGTTTACCAAATCATTTTCCCTAACCCTCTCACTTTGCACACCACCTCGACCAAAACACCCTATATCTGCCACTCTGTCATCAGACACATTCAACAAACCTTCAAAATACTCATTCCATCTCCTTCTCACATCACCGCTACTTGTTATCACCTCCCCATTTACGCCCTTCACTGAAGTTCCCATTTGCTCCCTTGTCTTACGCACCCTATTTACCTCCTTCCAGAACATCTTTTTATTCTCCCTAAAATTTACTGATAGTCTCTCACCCCATCTCTCATTTGCCCTTTTTTTCACCTCTTGCACCTTTCTCTCTACCTCCTGTCTCTTTCTTTTATATTTCTCCCACTCAATTGCATTTTTTCCCTGCAAAAATCGTCCAAATGCCTCTCTCTTCTCTTTCACTAATACTCTTACTTCTTCATCCCACCACTCACTACCCTTTCTAAACAGCCCACCTCCCACTCTTCTCATGCCACAAGCATCTTTTGCGCAATCCATCACTGATTCCCTAAATACATCCCATTCCTCCCCCACTCCCCTTACTTCCATTGTTCTCACCTTTTTCCATTCTGTACACAGTCTCTCCTGGTACTTCCCCACACAGGTCTCCTTCCCAAGCTCACTTACTCTCACCACCTTCTTCACCCCAACATTCACTCCTCTTTTCTGAAAACCCATACTAATCTTCACCTTAGCCTCCACAAGATAATGATCAGACATCCCTCCAGTTGCACCCCTCAGCACATTAACATCCAAAAGTCTCTCTTTCGCACGCCTGTCAATTAACACGTAATCCAATAACGCTCTCTGGCCATCTCTCCTACTTACATAAGTATACTTATGTATATCTCGCTTTTTAAACCAGGTATTCCCAATCATCAGTCCTTTTTCAGCACATAAATCTACAAGCTCTTCACCATTTCCATTTACAACACTGAACACCCCATGCATACCAATTATTCCCTCAACTGCCACATTACTCACCTTTGCATTCAAATCACCCATCACTATAACCCGGTCTCGTGCATGAAAACCGCTAACACACTCATTCAGCTGCTCCCAAAACACTTGCCTCTCATGATCTTTCTTCTCATGCCCAGGTGCATATGCACCAATAATCACCCACCTCTCTCCATCAACTTTCAATTTTACCCATATCAATCGAGAATTTACTTTCTTACATTCTATCACATACTCCCACAACTCCTGTTTCAGGAGTATTGCTACTCCTTCCCTTGCTCTTGTCCTCTCACTAACCCCTGACTTCACTCCCCAGACATTTCCAAACCACTCTTCCCCTTTACCCTTGAGCTTCGTTTCACTCAGAGCCAAAACATCCAGGTTCCTTTCCTCAAACATACTACCTATCTCTCCTTTTTTCACATCTTGGTTACATCCACACACATTTAGGCACCCCACTCTGAGCCTTCGAGGAGGATGATCACTCCTCGCGTGACTCCTTCTTCTGTTTCCCATTTTAGAAAGTTAATACAAGGAGGGGAGGATTTCCGGCCCCCCGCTCCCGTCCCCTCTAGTCGCTTTCTACGACACGCGAGGAATACGTGGGAAGTATTCTTTCACCCCTATCCCCAGGGATAATATACATATATATATATATACATATACACACACACACAATACAAATACAAGAATAATAAGTTGAACATATGGGCTTGAGTTTGCAGTAACTGATGTGACAGACTTCTCGCAGCAGCCAGCAAGATCCAGAGTGAATATAATGACTCTCCAGGGGAAGTATAATGTCTGCATGTGAAGGTTATCATGGATGGGCCATTCACATATGTAGGGGTGAGGTGATCAAGAGCATGTCAGTTATATCTGTGATGCATTTAGAGTGTAAGTTGAAGGAGTCAACATCTTCAAGCCAAACTGCAACTTCCTTGCCAGATCATCTTTAATGTTTAATCAGTTCTTGAGCAACTAGCATCAATTAGACTGTGGAGGCTGCTGCATTCCTTGCTGTTTTTGGAGTTGGTGTTGCTGTAGCACCTGTATATGTTTGGTCTTGATAGCTTCCAGTTCATTTACCCTAGTCTTAGCATGGTCCAAGCGGTGCATAGCCATTTGTAAGGTCTTCTGGGAATTGTAGCTTGACCCCTCATGTGCTTGTCCTGTTGATACTTGTGTAAGATAGTTGATTTGTTTTGCCAGCTCTGTTTCCACATTAGTAAGGGTCTGTCGAAATTGATTAACATGGGCTTCTACCTGCTTATTGGCTGGCTTATCCTTGCTCAGTTCTGTCAGGGCTTGACCTGCTGACTGTAACACTGTGGCTATGTCCTTCTCTATGGTATCTAGGGCTTATATATATATATATATATATATATATATATATATATATATATATATATATATATATATATATATATATATATATATATATATATATATATATATATATGCTGGTGGCTGATTCATGTGAGAAACTGCAGAAGCTGGTGACTGAGTTTGGTAAAGTGTGTGGAAGAAGAAAGTTAAGAGTAAATGTGAATAAGAGCAAGGTTATTAGGTACAGTAGGGTTGAGGGTCCAGTCAATTGGGAGGTGAGTTTGAATGGAGAAAAACTGGAGGAAGTGAAGTGTTTTAGATATCTGGGAGTGGATCTGGCAGCGGATGGAACCATGGAAGCGGAAGTGGATCATAGGGTGGGGGAGGGGGCGAAAATTCTGGGGGCCTTGAAGAATGTGTGGAAGTCGAGAACATTATCTCGGAAGGCAAAAATGGGTATGTTTGACGGAATAGTGGTTCCAACAATGTTGTATGGTTGCGAGGCGTGGGCTATGGATAGAGTTGTGCGCAGGAGGATGGATGTGCTGGAAATGAGATGTTTGAGGACAATGTGTGGTGTGAGGTGGTTTGATCGAGTGAGTAACGTAAGGGTAAGAGAGATGTGCGGAAATAAAAAGAGCGTGGTTGAGAGAGCAGAAGAGGGTGTTTTGAAGTGGTTTGGGCACATGAAGAGAATGAGTGAGGAAAGATTGACCAAGAGGATATATGTGTCGGAGGTGGAGGGAACGAGGAGAAGAGGGAGACCAAATTGGAGGTGGAAAGATGGAGTGAAAAAGATTTTGTGTGATCGGGGCCTGAACATGCAGGAGGGTGAAAGGAGGGCAAGGAATAGAGTGAATTGGAGCGATGTGGTATACCGGGGTTGACGTGCTGTCAGTGGATTGAATCAAGGCATGTGAAGCGTCTGGGGTAAACCATGGAAAGCTGTGTAGGTATGTATATTTGCGTGTGTGGACGTATGTATATACATGTGTATGGGGGTGGGTTGGGCCATTTCTTTCGTCTGTTTCCTTGCGCTACCTCGCAAACGCGGGAGACAGCGACAAAGTATAATAAAAATAAATATATATATATATATATATATATATATATATATATATATATATATATATATATATATATATATATATATATATATATGCTATTGACGTTTGTGTAAATAAATTATACATTTCCTTTTTTCCATAGCCAGAGGTTGAACCATTATGTGACATTCATTTTTTTCATTCATTTCAAGCTAGAAGTTTCAGTTTTCTATATTGTTTCTTACATTTCTCATATGTATATATATGTATGTGTGTGTGTGTGTATATGTGCGTATGAATGTGTATGTGTGTGTATGTGTATATGTATATATATATGTATATTATCCCTGGGGATAGGGGTGAAAGAATACTTCCCACGTATTCCTCGCGTGTCGTAGAAAGCGACTAGAGGGCACGGGAGCGGGGGGCCAGAAATCCTCCACTCCTTGTATTAACTTTCTAAAATGGGAAACAGAAGAAGGAGTCACGCGGGGAGTGCTCATCCTCCTCGAAGGCTCAGAGTGGGGTGCCTAAATGTGTGTGGATGTAACCAAGAAGTGAAAAAAGGAGAGATAGGTAGTATTTTTGAGGAAAGGAACCTGGATGTTTTGGCTCTGAGTGAAACGAAGCTCAAGGGTAAAGGGGAAGAGTGGTTTGGGAATGTCTGGGGAGTAAAGTCAGGGGTTAGTGAGAGGACAAGAGCAAGGGAAGGAGTAGCAATACTCCTGAAACAGGAGTTGTGGGAGTATGTGATAGAGTGTAAGAAAGTAAATTCTCGATTAATATGGGTAAAACTGAAAGTTGATGGAGAGAGGTGGGTGATTATTGGTGCATATGCACCTGGGCATGAGAAGAAAGATCAAGAGAGGCAAGTGTTTTGGGAGCAGCTGAATGAGTGTGTTAGTGGTTTTGATGCACGAGACCGGGTCATAGTGATGGGTGATTTGAATGCAAAGGTGAGTAATGTGGCAGTTGAGGGAATAATTGGTATACATGGGGTGTTCAGTGTTATAAATGGAAATGGTGAAGAGCTTGTAGATTTATGTGCTGAAAAAGGACTGATGATTGGGAATAACTGGTTTAAAAAGCGAGATATACATAAGTATACTTATGTAAGTAGGAGAGATGGCCAGAGAGCGTTATTGGATTACGTGTTAATTGACAGGCGTGCGAAAGAGAGACTTTTGGATGTTAATGTGCTGAGAGGTGCAACTGGAGATTTGTATGGGTTTTCAGAAAAGAAGAGTGAATGTTGGGGTAAAGAGGGTGGTGAGAGTAAGTGAGCTTGAGAAGGAGACCTGTGTGAGGAAGTACCAGGAGAGACTGAGTACAGAATGGAAAAAGGTGAGAACAATGGAAGTAAGGGGAGTGGGGGAGGAATGGGATGTATTTAGGGAATCAGTGATGGATTGCGCAAAAGATGCTTGTGGCATGAGAAGAGTGGGAGGTGGGTTGATTAGAAAGGGTAGTGAGTGGTGGGATGAAGAAGTAAAAGTATTAGTGAAAGAGAAGAGAGAGGCATTTGGACGATTTTTGCAGGGAAAAAATGCAATTGAGTGGGAGATGTATAAAAGAAAGAGACAGGAGGTCAAGAGAAAGGTGCAAGAGGTGAAAAAGAGGGCAAATGAGAGTTGGGGTGAGAAAGTATCATTAAATTTTAGAGAGAATAAAAAGATGTTCTGGAAGGAGGTAAATAAAGTGCGTAAGACAAGGGAGCAAATAGGAACGTCAGTGAAGGGCGCAAATGGGGAGGTGATAACAAGTAGTGGTGATGTGAGAAGGAGATGGAGTGAGTATTTTGAAGGTTTGTTGAATGTGTTTGATGATAGAGTGGCAGATATAGGGTGTTTTGGTCGAGGTGGTGTGCAAAGTGAGAGGGTTAGGGAAAATGATTTGGTAAACAGAGAAGAGGTAGTGAAAGCTTTGCGGAAGATGAAAGCCGGCAAGGCAGCAGGTTTGGATGGTATTGCAGTGGAATTTATTAAAAAACGGGGTGACTGTATTGTTGACTGGTTGGTAAGGTTATTTAATGTATGTATGACTCATGGTGAGGTGCCTGAGGATTGGCGGAATGCGTGCATAGTGCCATTGTACAAAGGCAAAGGGGATAAGAGTGAGTGCTCAAATTACAGAGGTATAAGTTTGTTGAGTATTCCTGGTAAATTATATGGGAGGGTATTGATTGAGAGGTGAAGGCATGTACAGAGCATCAGATTGGGGAAGAGCAGTGTGGTTTCAGAAGTGGTAGAGGATGTGTGGATCAGGTGTTTGCTTTGAAGAATGTATGTGAGAAATACTTAGAAAAGCAAATGGATTTGTATGTAGCATTTATGGATCTGGAGAAGGCATATGATAGAGTTGATAGAGATGCTCTGTGGAAGGTATTAAGAATATATGGTGTGGGAGGAAAGTTGTTAGAAGCAGTGAAAAGTTTTTATCGAGGATGTAAGGCATGTGTACGTATAGGAAGAGAGGAAAGTGATTGGTTCTCAGTGAATGTAGGTTTGCGGCAGGGGTGTGTGATGTCTCCATGGTTGTTTAATTTGTTTATGGATGGGGTTGTTAGGGAGGTAAATGCAAGAGTTTTGGAAAGAGGGGCAAGTATGAAGTCTGTTGGGGATGAGAGAGCTTGGGAAGTGAGTCAGTTGTTGTTCGCTGATGATACAGCGCTGGTGGCTGATTCATTTGAGAAACTGCAGAAGCTGGTGACTGAGTTTGGTAAAGTGTGTTGAAGAAGAAAGTTAAGAGTAAATGTGAATAAGAGCAAGGTTATTAGGTACAGTAGGGTTGAGGGTCAAGTCAATTGGGAGGTGAGTTTGAATGGAGAAAAACTGGAGGAAGTGAAGTGTTTTAGATATCTGGGAGTGGATCTGGCAGCGGATGGAACCATGGAAGCGGAAGTGGATCATAGGGTGGGGGAGGGGGCGAAAATCCTGGGGGCCTTGAAGAATGTGTGGAAGCCGAGAACATTATCTCGGAAAGCAAAAGTGGGTATGTTTGAAGGAATAGTGGTTCCAACAATGTTGTATGGTTGCGAGGCGTGGGCTATGGCTAGAGTTGTGCTCAGGAGGATGGATGTGCTGGAAATGAGATGTTTGAGGACAATGTGTGCTGTGAGGTGGTTTGATCGAGTGAGTAACGTAAGGGTAAGAGAGATGTGTGGAAACAAAATGAGCGTGGTTGAGAGAGCAGAAGAGGGTGTTTTGAAATGGTTTGGGCACATGGAGAGGATGAGTGAGGAAAGATTGACCAAGAGGATATATGTGTCGGAGGTGGAGGGAACAAGGAGAAGAGGGAGACCAAATTGGAGGTGGAAAGATGGAGTGAAAAAGATTTTGTGTGATCGGGGCCTGAACATGCAGGAGGGTGAAAGGAGGGCAAGGAATAGAGTGAATTGGAGCGATGTGGTATACCGGGGTTGACGTGCTGTCAGTGGATTGAATCAAGGCATGTGAAGCGTCTGGGGTAAACCATGGAAAGCTGTGTAGGTATGTATATTTGCGTGTGTGGACGTATGTATATGCATGTGTATGGGGGTGGGCTGGGCCATTTCTTTCATCTGTTTCCTTGCGCTACCTCACAAACGCGGGAGACAGCGACAAAGTTTAATAAATAAAAAATAATATATATATATATATATATATATATATATATATATATATATATATATATATATATATATATATATATATATATATATTAAATTTTAGGGAGAATAAAAAGATGTTCTGGAAGGAGGTAAATAAAGTGCGTAAGACAAGGGAGCAAATGGGAACTTCAGTGAAGGGCGCAAATGGGGAGGTGATAACAAGTAGTGGTGATGTGAGAAGGAGATGGAGTGAGTATTTTGAAGGTTTGTTGAATGTGTTCGATGATAGAGTGGCAGATATAAGGTGTTTTGGTCGAGGTGGTGTGCAAAGTGAGAGGGTTAGGGAAAATGATTTGGTAAACAGAGAAGAGGTAGTGAAAGCTTTGCGGAAGATGAAAGCCGGCAAGGCAGCAGGATTGGATGGTATTGCAGTGGAATTTATTAAAAAAGGGGGTGACTGTATTGTTGACTGGTTGATAAGGTTATTTAATGTATGTATGACTCATGGTGAGGTGCCTGAGGATTGGCGGAATGCGTGCATAGTGCCATTGTACAAAGGCAAAGGGGATAAGAGTGAGTGCTTAAATTACAGAGGTATAAGTTTGTTGAGTATTCCTGGTAAATTATATGGGAGGGTATTGATTGAGAGGGTGAAGGCATGTACAGAGCATCAGATTGGGGAAGAGCAGTGTGGTTTCAGAAGTGGTAGAGGATGTGTGGATCAGGTGTTTGCTTTGAAGAATGTATGTGAGAAATACATAGAAAAGCAAATGGATTTGTATGTAGCATTTATGGATCTGGAGAAGGCATATGATAGAGTTGATAGAGATGCTCTGTGGAAGGTATTAAGAATATATGGTGTGGGAGGCAAGTTGTTAGAAGCAGTGAAAAGTTTTTATCGAGGATGTAAGGCATGTGTACGTGTAGGAAGAGAGGAAAGTGATTGGTTCTCAGTGAATGTAGGTTTGCGGCAGGGGTGTGTGATGTCTCCGTGGTTGTTTAATTTGTTTATGGATGGGGTTGTTAGGGAGGTAAATGCAAGAGTTTTGGAAAGAGGGGCAAGTATGAAGTCTGTTGGGGAAGAGAGAGCTTGGGAAGTGAGTCAGTTGTTGTTCGCTGATGATACAGCGCTGGTGGCTGATTCATGTGAGAAACTGCAGAAGCTGGTGACTGAGTTTGGAAAAGTGTGTGGAAGAAGAAAGTTAAGAGTAAATGTGAATAAGAGCAAGGTTATTAGGTACAGTAGGGTTGAGGGTCAAGTCAATTGGGAGGTAAGTTTGAATGGAGAAAAACTGGAGGAAGTGAAGTGTTTTAGATATCTGGGAGTGGATCTGGCAGCGGATGGAACCATGGAAGCGGAGGTGGATCATAGGGTGGGGGAGGGGCGAAAATTCTGGGGGCCTTGAAGAATGTGTGGAAGTCGAGAACATTATCTCGGAAAGCAAAAATGGGTATGTTTGAAGGAATAGTGGTTCCAACAATCTTGTATGGTTGCGAGGCGTGGGCTATGGATAGAGTTGTGCGCAGGAGGATGGATGTGCTGGAAATGAGATGTTTGAGGACAATGTGTGGTGTGAGGTGGTTTGATCGAGTGAGTAACGTAAGGGTAAGAGAGATGTGTGGAAATAAAAAGAGCGTGGTTGAGAGAGCAGAGGAGGGTGTTTTGAAGTGGTTTGGGCACATGGAGAGAATGAGTGAGGAAAGATTGACCAAGAGGATATATGTGTCGGAGGTGGAGGGAACGAGGAGAAGAGGGAGACCAAATTGGAGGTGGAAAGATGGAGTGAAAAAGATTTTGTGTGATCGGGGCCTGAACATGCAGGAGGGTGAAAGGAGGGCAAGGAATAGAGTGAATTGGAGCGATGTGGTATACCGGGGTTGACGTGCTGTCAGTGGATTGAATCAAGGCATGTGAATCGTCTGGGGTAAACCATGGAAAGCTGTGTAGGTATGTATATTTGCGTGTGTGGACGTATGTATATACATGTGTATGGGGGGGGGGGGGTTTGGGCCATTTCTTTCGTCTGTTTACTTGCGCTACCTCGCAAACGCGGGAGACAGCGACAAAGTATAAAAAAAAAAAATAAAAATATATATATATATATATATATATATATATATATATATATATATATATATATATATATATATATATATATATATATATATATATATATATATATATGTACATATATATTCCAGCACATCCACCCTCCTGCGCACAACTCTATCCATAGCCCACGCCTCGCAACCATACAACATTGTTGGAACCAAAGTTCCTTCAAACATACCCATTTTTGCTTTCCGAGATAATGTTCTCGACTTCCACACATTCTTCAAGGCTCCCAGGATTTTCGCCCCCTCCCCCACCCTATGATTCACTTCCGCTTCCATGGTTCCATCCGCTGACAGATCCACTCCCAGATATCTAAAACACTTTACTTCCTCCAGTTTTTCTCCATTCAAACTTACCTCCCAATTGACTTGACCCTCAACCCTACTGTACCTAATAACCTTGCTCTTATTCACATTTACTCTTAACTTTCTTCTTTCACACACATTACCAAACTCAGTCACCAGCTTCTGCAGTTTTTCACATGAATCAGCCACCAGCGCTGTATCATCAGCAAACAACTGACTCATTTCCCAAGCTCTCTCATTCACAACAGACTTCATAATTGCCCCTCTTTCCAAAACTCTTGCATTCACTTACCTAACAACCCCATCCATAAACAAATTAAACAACCATGGAGACATCACACACCCCTGCCGCAAACCTATATTCACTGAGAACCAATCACTTTCCTCTCTTCCTACACGTACACATTCCTTACATCCTCGATAAAAACTTTTCACTGCTTCTAACAACTTGCCTCCCACACCATATATTCTTAATACCTTCCACAGAGGATCTCTATCAACTCTATCATATGCTTTCTCCAGATCCATAAATGCTACATACAAATCCATTTGCTTTTCTAAGTATTTCTCACATACATTCTTCAAAGCAAACACCTGATCCACACATCCTCTACCACTTCTGAAACCACACTGCTCTTCCCCAATCTGATGCTCTGTACATGCCTTCACCCTCTCAATCAATACCCTTTCATATAATTTACCAGGAATACTCAACAAACTTATACCTCTGTGATTTGAGCACTCACTCTTTTCCCCTTTGCCTTTGTACAATGTCACTATGCAACCATTCCACCAATCCTCAGGCACCTCACCATGAGTCATACATACATTGAATAACCTTACCAACCAGTCAACAATACAGTCACCCCCCTTTTTTTAATAAATTCCACTGCAATACCATCCAAACCTGCTGCCTTGCCGGCTTTCATCTTCCGCAAAGCTTTTACTACCTCTTCTCTGTTTACCAAGTCATTTTCCCCAACCCTCTCACTTTGCACACCACCTCGACCAAAACACCCTATATCTGCCACTCTATCATCAAACACATTCAACAAACCTTCAAAATACTCACTCCATCCCCTTCTCACATCATCACTACTTGTTATCACCTCCCCATTTGCGCCCTTCACTGAAGTTCCCATTTGCTCCCTCGTCTTACACACTTTATTTACCTCCTTCCAGAACATCTTTTTATTCTCCCTAAAATTTAATGATACTCTCTCACCCCAACTCTCATTTGCCCTCTTTTTCACCTCTTGCACCTTTCTCTCTACCTCCTGTCTCTTTCTTTTATACATGTCCCACTCAATTGCATTTTTTCCCTGCAAAAATCGTCCAAATGCCTCTCTCTTCTCTTTCAGTAATAATCATACTTCTTCATCCCACCACTCACTACCCTTTCTAATCAACCCACCTCCCACGCTTCTCATGCCACAAGCATCTTTTGTGCAAGACATCAATGATTCCCTAAATACATCCCATTCCTCCCCCACTCCCCTTACTTCCATTGTTCTCAACTTTTTCCATTCTGTACTCAGTCTCTCCTGGTACTTCCTCACACAAGTCTCTTTCCCAAGCTCACTTACTCTCACCACCCTCTTCACCCCAGCATTCTTCTTTTCTGAAAACCCATACAAATCTTCACCTTAGCCTCCACAAGATAATGATCAGACATCCCTCCAGTTGCACCTCTCAGCACATTAACGTCCAAAAGTCTCTCTTTCGCTCGCCTGTCAATTAAAACGTAATCCAATAACGCTCTCTGGCCATCTCTCCTACTTACATACGTATACTTATGTATATCTCGCTTTTTAAACCAGATATTCCCAATCACCAGTCCTTTTTCAGCACATAAATCTACAAGCTCTTCACCATTTCCATTTACAACACTGAACACCCCATGTATACCAATTATTCCCTCAACTGCCACATTACTCACCTTTGCATTCAAATCACCCATCAATATAACCCGGTCTCGTGCATCAAAACCACTAACACACTCATTCAGCTGCTCCCAAAATACTTGCCTCTCATGATCTTTCTTCTCATGCCCAGGTGCATATGCACCAATAATCACCCATTTCTCTCCATCAACTTTCAGTTTTACCCATATTAATCGAGAATTTACTTTCTTACATTCTATCACATACTCCCACAACTCCTGTTTCAGGAGTACTGCTACTCCTTCCCTTGCTCTTGTCCTCTCACTAACCCCTGACTTTACTCCCCAGACATTCCCAAAACACTCATCCCCTTTACCCTTGAGCTTCGTTTCACTCAGAGCCAGAACATCCAGGTTCCTTTCTTCAAACATACTACCTATCTCTCCTTTATTCACATCTTGGTTACATCCACACACATTTAGACACCCCAATCTGAGTCTACGAGGAGGATGAGCACTCCCCGCGTGACTCCTTCTGTTTCCCATTTTTTAGAAAGTTAAAATTACAAGGAGGGGAGGATTTCTGGCCCCCCTCTCCCATCCCCTCTAGTCGCCTTCTACGACACGTGAGGAATGCGTGGGAAGTATTCTTTCACCCCTATCCCCAGGGATTATATATATATATATATATATATATATATATATATATATATATATATATATATATATATATATATATATATATATATATATAGCGGGGGGCTGGAAATCCTCCCCTCTCGTTTTTTTTTATTTTTTTTTTTAATTTTCCAAAAGAAGGAACAGAGAAGAGGGCCAGGTGAGGATATTCCCTCAAAGGCCCAGTCCTCTGTTCTTAACGCTACCTCGCTATTGCGGAAAATAGCGAATAGTATGAAAAAAAAAAAAAAAATATATATATATATATATATATATATATATATATATATATATATATATATATATATGTATATATATATATATATATATATATATATATATATATATATATATATATATATATATATATACACATACATACACACATATACACACATACACACATATACACACACACATATATATATACATATGAAAAATGTAAGAAATAATTTAGAAAACTGAAACTTCTAGCTTGAAATGAAATGAAAAATGAATGTCACATAATGGTTCAACCTCTGGCTATGGAAAAGGGAAATGTATAATTTATTTACACAAACGTCAATAGTAGTTTTCATCAATTTAACCACTGTATCATACTGCCTGGTCCACTTCTCTTATCATGAAACAGGAAATATTGGCTTATGATGTTTCTCAATTGTCTTCATTACACAAAGTACAACCATATCTTGGATACATGAGGGTAGGTAGTTGGTCATCCGCCATAATAAAGCCTTGACAGACCAAAAATTTATCTGGACCTCAACTTTTCCAGTACATTTTATGAAAAACACCTTTTTGCTTTCCATCTCTATCACTTTGAAAAAAACTCCCTTTGTTCACATTTCAATGAAAGAATAAGCTTCAATGTCTAAGCTACATTTTTTTCGTGGACGCGGGGTTCCAAATCTTCTTACCGTAATTAGAAAAGAAAAATCGCAGTGACATGGACGCACAATCCAGCTCGAGTGTCGTGGTCTTCAAAAGATACCAGGAAGATGTGCACGGGAATGATTGGCTTTGTGGACATGACTCAGCTGGTGGATGGCTGACCCAAACGACACCGACCAGTGTATGTGCACTTAGCGTTGGATCCGTCCATCGGATGGGTGGGTCATGCAAACAGCCGAGCAGCAGAGAGACACGAAGCTCCACTGGAAAAGGAGAACTGGACGCCAGACTTAGCTTCAGAAGCAGTTGTGTAGGATCAAGGTGTACGGAACCGCTTCGGGTGAACATACTTGAACGTGGTGGTACAAGTAGTTGCACAGACTGTGATCCTCGCTTTGGTTACAAGAATGTTCTTCCGCCCACCAATGATGCTATTACTTTTGTGAATCAAGAACCATTTGCAACGCAAACCTCGCCAGGTGGTAGAGTGACCCGCAGTGTACCGAGACAGACTTCCCCAGAACTTTTTTAAAGGGGAAGTAAATGTTTATAGTTGGGTTACTGGAGTGATAGTTTTCATACATGGTGCTCTGACAAGATATATATATATATATATATATATATATATATATATATATATATATATATATATATATATATATATATATATATATATATATATATATATATATATATATATATATATATATATATATATATATATATATATATATATATATATATTTGCTTTGTCGCTGTCTCCCGCGTTTGCAAGGTAGAGCAAGGAAACAGACGAAAGAAATGGCCCAACCCACCCCCATACACATGTATATACATACGTCCACACACGCAAATATACATACCTACACAGCTTTCCATGGTTTACCCCAGACGCTTCACATGCCCTGATTCAATCCACTGACAGCACGTCAACCCCGGTATACCACATCGATCCAATTCACTCTATTCCTTGCCCTCCTTTCACCCTCCTGCATGTTCAGGCCCCGATCACACAAAATCTTTTTCACTCCATCTTTCCACCTCCAATTTGGTCTCCCACTTTTCCTCGTTCCCTCCATCTCCGACACATATATCCTCTTGGTCAATCTTTCCTCACTCATTCTCTCCATGTGCCCAAACCATTTCAAAACACCCTCTTCTGCTCTCTCAACCACGCTCTTTTTATTTCCAAACATCTCTCTTACCCTTACGTTACTTACTCGATCAAACCACCTCACACCACACATTGTCCTCAAACATCTCATTTCCAGCACATCCATCCTCCTGCGCACATCTCTATCCATAGCCCACGCCCCGCAACCATACAACATTGTTGGAACCACTATTCCTTCAAACATACCCATTTTTGCTTTCCGAGATAATTTTTTCGACTTCCACACATTCTTCAAGGCTCCCAGGATTTTCGCCCCCTCCCCCACCCTATGATCCACTTCCGCTTCCATGGTTCCATCCGCTGCCAGATCCACTCCCAGATATCTAAAACACTTTACTTCCTCCAGTTTTTCTCCATTCAAACTTACCTCCCAATTGACTTGACCCTCAACCCTACTGTACCTAATAACCTTGCTCTTATTCACATTTACTCTTAACTTTCTTCTTTCACACACATTACCAAACTCAGTCACCAGCTTCTGCAGTTTCTCACATGAATCAGCCACCAGCGCTGTATCATCAGCGAACAACAACTGACTCACTTCCCAAGCTCTCTCATCCCCAACAGACTTCATACTTGCCCCTCTTTCCAAAACTCTTGCATTTACCTCCCTAACAACCCCATCCATAAACAAATTAAACAACCATGGAGACATCACACACCCCTGCCGCAAACCTACATTCACTGAGAACCAATCACTTTCCTCTCTCCCTACACGAACACATGCCATACATGCTCGATGGAAACTTTTCACTGCTTCTAACAACTTGCCTCCCACACTATATATTCTTAATACCTTCCACAGAGCATCTCTATCAACTCTATCATATGCCTTCTCCAGATCCATAAATGCTACATACAAATCCATTTGCTTTTCTAAGTATTTCTCACATACATTCTTCAAAGCAAACACCTGATCCACACATCCTCTACCACTTCTGAAACCACACTGCTCTTCCCCAATCTGATGCTCTGTACATGCCTTCACCCTCTCAATCAATACCCTCCCATATAATTTACCAGGAATACTCAACAAACTTATACCTTTGTAATTTGAGCACTCACTCTTATCCCCTTTGCCTTTGTACAATGGCACTATGCACGCATTCCGCCAATCCTCAGGCACCTCACCATGAGTCATACATACATTAAATAACCTTACCAACCAGTCAATAATAGTCACCCCCTTTTTTAATAAATTCCACTGCAATACCATCCAAACCTGCTGCCTTGCCGGCTTTCATCTTCCGCAAAGCTTTTACTACCTTTTCTCTGTTTACCAAATCATTTTCCCTAACCCTCTCACTTTGCACACCACCTCTACCAAGACACCCTATATCTGCCAGTCTATCATCAAACACATTCAACAAACCTTCAGAATACTCACTCCATCTCCTTCTCACATCCCCACTACTTGTTATCACCTCCCCATTTGCGCCCTTCACTGAAGTTCCCATTTGCTCCCTTGTCTTACGCACTTTATTTTCCTCCTTCCAGAATATCTTTTAATTCTCCCTAAAATTTAATGATACTCTCTCACCCCAACTCTCATTTGCCCTCTTTTTCACCTCTTGCACCTTTCTCTTGACCTCCTGTCTCTTTCTTTTATACATCTCCCACTCAATTGCATTTTTTCCCTGCAAAAATAATCCAAATGCCTCTCTCTTCTATTTCACTAATAATCTTACATCTTCATCCCACCACTCACTACCCTTTCTAATCAACCCACCTCCCACGCTTCTCATGCCACAAGCATCTTTTGCGCAATCCATCACTGATTCCCTAAATACATACCATTCCTCCCCCACTCCCCTTACTTACATTGTTCTCACCTTTTTCCATTCTGTACTCAGTCTTTCCTGGTACTTCCTCACACAAGTCTCCTTCCCAAGCTCACTTACTCTCACCACCCTCTTCACCCCAACATTCACTCTTCTTTTCTGAAAACCCATACAATTCTTCACCTTAACCTCCACAAGATAATGATCAGACATCCCTCCAGTTGCACCTCTCAGCACATTAGCATCCAAAAGTCTCTCTTTCGCGCGCCTGTCAATTAACACGTAATCCAATAACGCTCTCTGGCCATCTCTCCTACTTACATACGTATACTTATGTATATCTCGCTTTTTAAACCAGGTATTCCCAATCACCAGTCCTTTTTCAGCACATAAATCTACAAGCTCTTCACCATTTCCATTTACAACACTGAACACCCCATGTATACCAATTATTCCCTCAACTGCCACATTACTCACCTTTGCATTCAAATCATTCAAATATACATATATATATATATATATATATATATATATATATATATATATATATATATATATATATATATATATATATATATATATATATATATATATATATATATATATTATTATCATTATATATTATACTTTGTCGCTGTCTCCCGCGTTTGCGAGGTAGCGCAAGGAAACAGACGAAAGAAATGCCCCCCCCCCCCAAACACATGCATATACATACGTCCACACACGCAAATATACATACCTACACAGCTTTCCATGGTTTACCCCAGACGCTTCACATGCCTTGCTTCAATCCACTGACAGCACGTCAACCCCGGTATACCACATCGCTCCAATTCACTCTATTCCTTGCCCTCCTTTCACCCTCCTGCATGTTCAGGCCCCGATGACACAAAATCCTTTTCACTCCATCTTTCCACCTCCAATTTGGTCTCCCTCTTCTCCTTGTTCCCTCCACCTCCGACACATATATCCTCTTGGTCAATCTTTCCTCACTCATCCTCTCCATGTGCTCAAACCACTTCAAAACACCCTCTTCTGCTCTCTCAACCACGCTCTTTATATTTCCACACATCTCTCTTACCCTTACGTTACTCACTCGATCAAACCACCTCACACCACACAT
>NC_092262.1:14782571-14806780 GCF_036320965.1 Panulirus ornatus | reverse complement strand
ACCATTGTCGATCGGGCACACATTGGGAAACCGTTGAATTTTACACGCTCACTAGATTGGCGGGTTTCTTTAAAAAAACATTGTCGTACGCCAGCGAGGGAGCGGGCCGGGGTTTCGGGGGGAGGAGGGGGAGGGGGCAATTCCCCCCCCCCCCCCCCCCCCCCCCCTAACGCCTCCCTTTTCCCCCCCCGCCCGCGCGCTCTCACATTCTGTACCCCAAAACCCCGCCAGCCCTTTTCCTACGGAACCCGGGATTTTAAATGAGGCGAGGGGGAGGTTCCCGTTACGGTGGCGAAATAAACAACTCATCTTAATCTTATGTCTGCTAAAGTAGGGGCTTTTGCCAACGATTGGCCCTGACAAATCCCCTAACCTTTTTTTCCGGGGTTTAAACCCTTGTGGAAGGGAGTGGGAACTGCTCTGCCCCTCAGGCACCCCGGGGGATTAAACCCCCAAATCGATGCAAACGGTTCGGTACAACAATCAGGTTTTGGTTGATCCGTATTTGGGATGGGACAGAGCAGCAACTGTAGCTCTCAACTCTACCCAATTTCCTCCCTTTGCTGCTGCTGCGGCATTCGGGTAGAACACTAAGACCTACGATTCGCACGCGCACGGTCAAGCGACATGATGCATCTACTTGCCGAGGCAGAAGCTCTGGTCTAATTATCACCGTCTAATCATCATCATAATTGGCTGGAGCGGGTGCCACCACAACATCCCGCACCTTTTTAAAACAAGGAGAAAATCCCATCTTGTGGAATTCTCAGGAAATGTGCTGCATTGAAGCGTCGGGGGAAGGCAGGTAACACTCACAATAGGAAAAAGCCATAAACGGCAAGGCGTCGTCTCCCCCGTGCTGCAGCGGGGGCCATGACGGTTCCATATGGATAAGAATGTCTTCGAAAAGACAGACCAAGGATATCATTAGACTGGGTCTAATGGAATTGAAGAAGGATACTACTGATGCTGCTGCTGTTGTTGTTGTTGTGGCGGCGGCGTTGGGGTCGAACACTAATACAACGATTCAAACGCGCATGGCCGAGCGACAGGATGCATGTACTTGCCGAGGCAGAAACTTAGACGACGGTACAGGGAGACCTAACAAACCAACAACAAAAAGGAGAACCAAGCTCCTACGACCAAGGAACTCCGCAGGTATTCGTACAAGTATGACAAGAACCGAACCAGGCAGCCAGCCACCTCCTCCTCCTCACTCGTTTTCGATGACGCGCGGCCGACCATCCCTTCCTCACACACGGTGATGGTGGTGAACATCAGTGAACCATTATCGATCGACATGTAAATGTACAAGTCGATGGCATGTACATTCACTTACGTTTTATCTTTATGTCATCGACTTGTACAAGTCGATGGGTAATAAATAAAAGGCAAATGTACGATTTGCTGGCATATAAATGAAACGTAAGTTAATGTATAAGTCGATGGCATATATATAAAACGTAAGTATATGTACAACTAGATGGCATACATATAAAACATAATTGTACAAGTCGATATATATAGAGTAACGTATCCCAACACCTTAAACCCTAAAAAATTCATAACGTGTTTCTTATCCCTAACAAGTTCCCCATTTTCTGCAATGACTAATTTTTACCATTTTCTGTGATGATCATGTCAAGCCTAACGTAACCTAACCTGTCGATGGCATATAAATAAAAAGTAAATGAATGTACAAGTCGATGACATATAAACAAAACGTAATGTTCGAGTCGCTGGCAAATAAAAAAAACGTAAGTAATTGTGTAATTCGATTGCATATAAATAAAACGTAATCATATATACAACTCGATGGCATATATATAAAAGATATGCAATTGTAAAAGTCGATATATGCAGAGTAATGTATCCCAACTTGTTACACCTAAAAACTCCAGTATGTGTTTGTAGAAAATGGTAAAATTTTTAGGGGTAACAAAGACCAATTTTTACCATTTTCTATTATCATCATTTCAAGCTTAACGTAACCTAAAATGTGGTTGGCATATAAACAAAATGTAAGTAAATATAAGAGTCGCTGGCATAAAAATGAAACGTAAGTAAATATATAATCTAATGGCATATAAAACGTAAATAAATGTACAAGTCGATCGCTTATAAGTCAAACGCAAACAAATGTACAAGTGAATGGTATATAAATAAAACGAAAGTAAATGTACAAGTCGATATATATAGAGTAACGTATTCCAACTTCATAAACCACCCAAAAATTCATAACGTGTTTGTAGAAAATGGTAAACTTTTTTTGGCGTAACAATGACTAATTTTTACCATTTTCTGTGATTATCATTTCAAGATTAACGTAACCTAACCCGTCAATGGCACGTAAATTAAACGTAAGTAAATGTACATTTTCTTACGTTTTATTTATATGCCAGCGACTCGTACAAGTCGATGGCATATAAATAAACCGTAAGTACATGTATAAGTTGATGGCATATAAATATAACGTAAGTAAATGTAGAGGACGATAGCTTATAAATAAATAGTAAGTAAATGTACATGTCGATGGCATATAAATAAAACGTAAGTATATGTACGAGTCGCTGGCATATAAATAAAACGTACGTAAATATACAAGTCGATGGCATATAAATAAAACGAAAGTAAATGTACAAATCGATGGCATATAAATAAACAGTAAGTAAATGTACGAGTCGCTGACATATTAATAAAACGTAAGTAAATGTACAAGGCAATGTATGTAACGTATCCAAACTTCTTAAACACTAAAAAATTCCTAACATGTGTTTGTTAACCCTTAAATGTTTACCATTTTCTACACTGAATAACTAACCATTTTCTGTGATTATGATTTCAAGCCTAACGTCACTGGCACTATCGATCGCACATGAATAAAATGTAAGTAAATGTACGAGTCGCTGGTATAAAAATAAAACGTAAGTGAATGTATAATTCGATGGCATATAAAAAAAAACCTAAGTAAATTTACACGACGATTGTTTATAGATAAAACGTAAGTAAATGTACAAGTCGATGGCATATACCTAAAACGTAAGTAAATGTACAAGTCGAAATATATAGATTAACGTATACCAACTTCTTAAACCCTAAATAATTCATAACATGGGTTTCTTAACCCTTAAAAGGTTACCATTTTCTACAATGACTAATTTTTCCCATTTTCTGTGTTTATCATATCAAGCCTAACGTAACCTAACCTGTCAATAGCATATATATAAAATGTAAGTAAATGTGCAAGTCGATGTCATATAGATAAAACGTAAGTAAATAACGTAAGTAAATGTACGAGATTTCTGTGATCATTTGAAGCCTAACGTAATCTAACCTTTCGATAGCATATAAATAAAACGAAATTAAGATAATTCGATGTCAATATAGATAAAGCGTAATGTAACACTCTGTGCGCGCTAACCTGAGAGGTAAGCGGCGGAAGGTGGCGGAGCGCAATACCACGCCACTTTTGCCCTCCGACACTCTGGGCGCGCTAACCTGAGAGGTAAGCGGCGGAAGGTGGCGGAGCGCAATACCACGCCACTTTTGCCCTCCGACACTCTGTGCGCGCTAACCTGAGAGGTAAGCGGCGGAAGGTGGCGGAGCGCAATACCACGCCACTTTTGCCCTCCGACACTCTGTGCGCGCTAACCTGAGAGGTAAGCGGCGGAAGGTGGCGGAGCGCAATACCACGCCACTTTTGCCCTCCGACACTCTGTGCGCGCTAACCTGAGAGGTAAGCGGCGGAAGGTGGCGGAGCGCAATACCACGCCACTTTTGCCCTCCGACACCCTTCGCCCGCTAACCTGAGAGGTAAGGAGCGGAAGGTGACGGAGCCGCATCCCACGCTACTTTTGACCTCCGACACCCTTCGACCGCTAACCTGAGAGGTAAGGAGCGGAAGGTGACGGAGCCGCATCCCACGCCACTTTTGACCTCCGACACCCTTCGCCCGCTAACCTGAGAGGTAAGGAGCCGGAAGGTGACGGAGCCGCATCCCACGCCACTTTTGACCTCCGACACCCTTCGCCCGCTAACCTGAGAGGTAAGGAGCGGAAGGTGACGGAGCCGCATCCCACGCTACTTTTGACCTCCGACACCCTTCGCCCGCTAACCTGAGAGGTAAGGAGCGGAAGGTGACGGAGCCGCATCCCACGCCACTTTTGACCTCCGACACCCTTCGCCCGCTAACCTGAGAGGTAAGGAGCGGAAGGTGACGGAGCCGCATCCCACGCCACTTTTGACCTCAGACACCCTTCGCCCGCTAACCTGAGAGGTAAGGAGCGGAAGGTGACGGAGCCGCATCCCACGCCACTTTTGACCTCCGACACTGTCTCTCTCATCATCATCAGTTTCGAGTACCTGCCTGTCGTTGAAAATAGCTCGAGAGTGTTTTATATCTATATATGTAGGATGTTGCCATTGATTGGCGTGACAAATCCCCTAACCTTTTTGGGGTTAAACCTTAGCGGATCGCACCTAACCTAACCAAAGCGAGAGAGCGCCGGCGGCCGATCCCCTCCCTCCAGCGCGCATACCACACACACACACACACACACACCGAGCCAGCCAGCCACCTCCTCCTCACTCTCGCTTTCGATGACGCGCGGCCGACCCACCTCCCTCCCTTCCTCACCCACGGTGGTGGTGGTGAACATCAGCGGCCCATTATCGATCGACCCACATTGCATCCGTGGAGTTTGACATCACTCACTAGATTGGCGGTTGTTTTAGTAACGTATTCGTACGCGAGCGAGAGAGCGGCAGGTGGCGGGGGCGGAGGAGGAGGAGGCCCGCCATCCTCCACATCCCGCGCGGTCTCGCATTCCATACCACACACACCCAGCCAGCCACCCCCTCCTCACTCTCAATGCCGGCGTAGGGGGTCCACTTACGTTAGGTTAGTTGTACATTTACTTACGTACAATGCTATTGACTTGTACGATTACTTACGGTGGCGAAATACGTTTTATTTATATGCCATCGACATGTGTAAGTAAATGTACGGGCGCATACCACACACACACAGAGCCAACCAGCCAGCATGCCACCTCCTCACTCTCGCTTTCGATGACGCTCGGCCGACCCACATCCCTCCCTTCCTTACACACGTTGGTGGTGGTGAACATCAGTGAACCATTGTCGATCGTCACACATTGCATCCGTTGAATCTGACATCGCTCACTAGATTGGCGGTTGCTTTAATAACATTGTCGTACGCGAGCGAGGGAGCAGGCCGGTTGCGGCGGAGGAGGAGGAGGGCGGCATCTCCCCCCCCCCCCCCCTCTAAGCGCCTCCCTTTCCCCCACCGCCCGCGCGCTCTCACATTCTGTACCACACACACCCAGCCAGCCTTCTCCTACGCCGGCATTGAAAGTGAGAGCGAGGAGGAGGTCCAGTTACGGTGGCGAAATACACAACTCATCTTAATCTATATGTCTGCTATGTAGGGGCTTTTGCCATCGATTGGCGTGACAAATCCCCTAACCTTTTTCCGGGTTAAATCTTAGTGGATCGCAGTGAGGAGACTGCTCTGCCACTCACGGCACCCAGGCTGATACGCAAGTCGTATGCAAACGGTTCGGTACAACACATCAGGTTTTGGTTGATCCGTATTTGGGATGGGACAGAGCAGCAACTGTAGCTCTCAACTCTACCCAATTTCCTCCCTTTGCTGCTGCTGCGGCATTCGGGTAGAACACTAAGACCTACGATTCGCACGCGCACGGTCAAGCGACATGATGCATCTACTTGCCGAGGCAGAAGCTCTGGTCTAATTATCACCGTCTAATCATCATCATAATTGGCTGGAGCGGCTGCCACCACAACATCCCGCACCTTTTTAAAACAAGGAGAAAATCCCATCTTGTGGAATTCTCAGGAAATGTGCTGCATTGAAGCGTCGGGGGAAGGCAGGTAACACTCACAATAGGAAAAAGCCATAAACGGCAAGGCGTCGTCTCCCCCGTGCTGCAGCGGGGGCCATGACGGTTCCATATGGATAAGAATGTCTTCGAAAAGACAGACCAAGGATATCATTAGACTGGGTCTAATGGAATTGAAGAAGGATACTACTGATGCTGCTGCTGTTGTTGTTGTTGTTGCGGCGGCGGCGTTGGGGTCGAACACTAATACAACGATTCAAACGCGCATGGCCGAGCGACAGGATGCATGTACTTGCCGAGGCAGAAACTTAGACGACGGTACAGGGAGACCTAACAAACCAACAACAAAAAGGAGAACCAAGCTCCTACGACCAAGGAACTCCGCAGGTATTCGTACAAGTATGACAAGAACCGAACCAGGCAGCCAGCCAGCCAGCCACCTCCTCCTCCTCACTCGTTTTCGATGACGCGCGGCCGACCATCCCTTCCTCACACACGGTGATGGTGGTGAACATCAGTGAACCATTATCGATCGACATGTAAATGTACAAGTCGATGGCATGTACATTCACTTACGTTTTATCTTTATGTCATCGACTTGTACAAGTCGATGGGTAATAAATAAAAGGCAAATGTACGATTTGCTGGCATATAAATGAAACGTAAGTTAATGTATAAGTCGATGGCATATATATAAAACGTAAGTATATGTACAACTAGATGGCATACATATAAAACATAATTGTACAAGTCGATATATATAGAGTAACGTATCCCAACACCTTAAACCCTAAAAAATTCATAACGTGTTTCTTATCCCTAACAAGTTCCCCATTTTCTGCAATGACTAATTTTTACCATTTTCTGTGATGATCATGTCAAGCCTAACGTAACCTAACCTGTCGATGGCATATAAATAAAAAGTAAATGAATGTACAAGTCGATGACATATAAACAAAACGTAATGTTCGAGTCGCTGGCAAATAAAAAAAACGTAAGTAATTGTGTAATTCGATTGCATATAAATAAAACGTAATCATATATACAACTCGATGGCATATATATAAAAGATATGCAATTGTAAAAGTCGATATATGCAGAGTAATGTATCCCAACTTGTTACACCTAAAAACTCCAGTATGTGTTTGTAGAAAATGGTAAAATTTTTAGGGGTAACAAAGACCAATTTTTACCATTTTCTATTATCATCATTTCAAGCTTAACGTAACCTAAAATGTGGTTGGCATATAAACAAAATGTAAGTAAATATAAGAGTCGCTGGCATAAAAATGAAACGTAAGTAAATATATAATCTAATGGCATATAAAACGTAAATAAATGTACAAGTCGATCGCTTATAAGTCAAACGCAAACAAATGTACAAGTGAATGGTATATAAATAAAACGAAAGTAAATGTACAAGTCGATATATATAGAGTAACGTATTCCAACTTCATAAACCACCCAAAAATTCATAACGTGTTTGTAGAAAATGGTAAACTTTTTTTGGCGTAACAATGACTAATTTTTACCATTTTCTGTGATTATCATTTCAAGATTAACGTAACCTAACCCGTCAATGGCACGTAAATTAAACGTAAGTAAATGTACATTTTCTTACGTTTTATTTATATGCCAGCGACTCGTACAAGTCGATGGCATATAAATAAACCGTAAGTACATGTATAAGTTGATGGCATATAAATATAACGTAAGTAAATGTAGAGGACGATAGCTTATAAATAAATAGTAAGTAAATGTACATGTCGATGGCATATAAATAAAACGTAAGTATATGTACGAGTCGCTGGCATATAAATAAAACGTACGTAAATATACAAGTCGATGGCATATAAATAAAACGAAAGTAAATGTACAAATCGATGGCATATAAATAAACAGTAAGTAAATGTACGAGTCGCTGACATATTAATAAAACGTAAGTAAATGTACAAGGCAATGTATGTAACGTATCCAAACTTCTTAAACACTAAAAAATTCCTAACATGTGTTTGTTAACCCTTAAATGTTTACCATTTTCTACACTGAATAACTAACCATTTTCTGTGATTATGATTTCAAGCCTAACGTCACTGGCACTATCGATCGCACATGAATAAAATGTAAGTAAATGTACGAGTCGCTGGTATAAAAATAAAACGTAAGTGAATGTATAATTCGATGGCATATAAAAAAAACCTAAGTAAATTTACACGACGATTGTTTATAGATAAAACGTAAGTAAATGTACAAGTCGATGGCATATACCTAAAACGTAAGTAAATGTACAAGTCGAAATATATAGATTAACGTATACCAACTTCTTAAACCCTAAATAATTCATAACATGGGTTTCTTAACCCTTAAAAGGTTACCATTTTCTACAATGACTAATTTTTCCCATTTTCTGTGTTTATCATATCAAGCCTAACGTAACCTAACCTGTCAATAGCATATATATAAAATGTAAGTAAATGTGCAAGTCGATGTCATATAGATAAAACGTAAGTAAATAACGTAAGTAAATGTACGAGATTTCTGTGATCATTTGAAGCCTAACGTAATCTAACCTTTCGATAGCATATAAATAAAACGAAATTAAGATAATTCGATGTCAAAATAGATAAAGCGTAATGTAACACTCTGTGCGCGCTAACCTGAGAGGTAAGCGGCGGAAGGTGGCGGAGCGCAATACCACGCCACTTTTGCCCTCCGACACTCTGGGCGCGCTAACCTGAGAGGTAAGCGGCGGAAGGTGGCGGAGCGCAATACCACGCCACTTTTGCCCTCCGACACTCTGTGCGCGCTAACCTGAGAGGTAAGCGGCGGAAGGTGGCGGAGCGCAATACCACGCCACTTTTGCCCTCCGACACTCTGTGCGCGCTAACCTGAGAGGTAAGCGGCGGAAGGTGGCGGAGCGCAATACCACGCCACTTTTGCCCTCCGACACTCTGTGCGCGCTAACCTGAGAGGTAAGCGGCGGAAGGTGGCGGAGCGCAATACCACGCCACTTTTGCCCTCCGACACCCTTCGCCCGCTAACCTGAGAGGTAAGGAGCGGAAGGTGACGGAGCCGCATCCCACGCTACTTTTGACCTCCGACACCCTTCGACCGCTAACCTGAGAGGTAAGGAGCGGAAGGTGACGGAGCCGCATCCCACGCCACTTTTGACCTCCGACACCCTTCGCCCGCTAACCTGAGAGGTAAGGAGCGGAAGGTGACGGAGCCGCATCCCACGCCACTTTTGACCTCCGACACCCTTCGCCCGCTAACCTGAGAGGTAAGGAGCGGAAGGTGACGGAGCCGCATCCCACGCTACTTTTGACCTCCGACACCCTTCGCCCGCTAACCTGAGAGGTAAGGAGCGGAAGGTGACGGAGCCGCATCCCACGCCACTTTTGACCTCCGACAACCTTCGCCCGCTAACCTGAGAGGTAAGGAGCGTAAGGTGACGGAGCCACATCCCACGCCACTTTTGACCTCAGACACCCTTCGCCCGCTAACCTGAGAGGTAAGGAGCGGAAGGTGACGGAGCCGCATCCCACGCCACTTTTGACCTCCGACACTGTCTCTCTCATCATCAGTTTCGAGTACCTGCCTGTCGTTGAAAATAGCTCGAGAGTGTTTTATATCTATATATGTAGGATGTTGCCATTGATTGGCGTGACAAATCCCCTAACCTTTTTGGGGTTAAACCTTAGCGGATCGCACCTAACCTAACCAAAGCGAGAGAGCGCCGGCGGCCGATCCCCTCCCTCCAGCGCGCATACCACACACACACACACATACACACACCGAGCCAGCCAGCCACCTCCTCCTCACTCTCGCTTTCGATGACGCGCGGCCGACCCACCTCCCTCCCTTCCTCACCCACGGTGGTGGTGGTGAACATCAGCGGCCCATTATCGATCGACCCACATTGCATCCGTGGAGTTTGACATCACTCACTAGATTGGCGGTTGTTTTAGTAACGTATTCGTACGCGAGCGAGAGAGCGGGAGGTGGCGGGGGCGGAGGAGGAGGAGGCCCGCCATCCTCCACATCCCGCGCGGTCTCGCATTCCATACCACACACACCCAGCCAGCCACCCCCTCCTCACTCTCAATGCCGGCGTAGGGGGTCCACTTACGTTAGGTTAGTTGTACATTTACTTACGTACAATGCTATTGACTTGTACGATTACTTACGGTGGCGAAATAAGTTTTATTTATATGCCATCGACATGTGTAAGTAAATGTACGGGCGCATACCACACACACACAGAGCCAACCAGCCAGCATGCCACCTCCTCACTCTCGCTTTCGATGACGCTCGGCCGACCCACATCCCTCCCTTCCTTACACACGTTGGTGGTGGTGAACATCAGTGAACCATTGTCGATCGTCACACATTGCATCCGTTGAATCTGACATCGCTCACTAGATTGGCGGTTGCTTTAATAACATTGTCGTACGCGAGCGAGGGAGCAGGCCGGTTGCGGCGGAGGAGGAGGAGGGCGGCATCTCCCCCCCCCCCCCCCTCTAAGCGCCTCCCTTTCCCCCACCGCCCGCGCGCTCTCACATTCTGTACCACACACACCCAGCCAGCCTTCTCCTACGCCGGCATTGAAAGTGAGAGCGAGGAGGAGGTCCAGTTACGGTGGCGAAATACACAACTCATCTTAATCTATATGTCTGCTATGTAGGGGCTTTTGCCATCGATTGGCGTGACAAATCCCCTAACCTTTTTCCGGGTTAAATCTTAGTGGATCGCAGTGAGGAGACTGCTCTGCCACTCACGGCACCCAGGCTGATACGCAAGTCGTATGCAAACGGTTCGGTACAACACATCAGGTTTTGGTTGATCCGTATTTGGGATGGGACAGAGCAGCAACTGTAGCTCTCAACTCTACCCAATTTCCTCCCTTTGCTGCTGCTGCGGCATTCGGGTAGAACACTAAGACCTACGATTAACCTAACCTAACCTGAGAGGTAAGGAGCGGAAGGTGACGGAGCCGCATCCCACGCCACTTTTGACCTCCGACACCCTTCGCCCGCTAACCTGAGAGGTAAGGAGCGGAAGATGACGGAGCCGCATCCCACGCCACTTTTGACCTCCGACACCCTTCGCCCGCTAACCTGAGAGGTAAGGCGCGGAAGGTGACGGAGCCGCATCCCACGCCACTTTTGACCTCCGACACCCTTCGCCCGCTAACCTGAGAGGTAAGGAGCGGAAGGTGACGGAGCCGCATCCCACGCCACTTTTGACCTCCGACACCCTTCGCCCACTAACCTGAGAGGTAAGGAGCGGAAGGTGACGGAGCCGCATCCCACGCCACTTTTGACCTCCGACACCCTTCGCCCGCTAACCTGAGAGGTAAGGAGCGGAAGGTGACGGAGCCGCATCCCACGCCACTTTTGACCTCAGACACCCTTCGCCCGCTAACCTGAGAGGTAAGGAGCGGAAGGTGACGGAGCCGCATCCCACGCCACTTTTGACCTCCGACACCCTTCGCCCGCTAACCTGAGAGGTAAGGAGCGGAAGGTGACGGAGCCGCATCCCACGCTACTTTTGACCTCCGACACCCTTCGCCCGCTAACCTGAGAGGTAAGGAGCGGAAGGTGACGGAGCCGCATCCCACGCTACTTTTGACCTCCGACACCCTTCGCCCGCTAACCTGAGAGGTAAGGAGCGGAAGGTGACGGAGCCGCATCCCACGCCACTTTTGACCTCCGACACTGTCTCTCTCATCATCATCAGTTTCGAGTACGTGCCTGTCGTTGAAAATAGCTCGAGAGTGTTTTATATCTATATATGTAGGATGTTGCCATTGATTGGCGTGACAAATCCCCTAACCTTTTTGGGGTTAAACCTTAGCGGATCGCACCTAACCTAACCAAAGCGAGAGAGCGCCGGCGGCCGATCCCCTCCCTCCAGCGCGCATACCACACACACACACACACACCGAGCCAGCCAGCCACCTCCTCCTCACTCTCGCTTTCGATGACGCGCGGCCGACCCACCCTCCCTCACCCACGGTGGTGGTGGTGAACATCAGTGGCCCATTATCGATCGACCCACATTGCATCCGTGGAGTTTGACATCACTCACTAGATTGGCGGTTGTTTTAGTAACGTACTCGTACGCGAGCGAGAGAGCGGCAGGTGGCGGGGGCGGAGGAGGAGGAGGCCCGCCATCCTCCACATCCCGCGCGGTCTCGCATTCCATACCACACACACCCAGCCAGCCACCCCCTCCTCACTCTCAATGCCGGCGTAGGGGGTCCACTTACGTTAGGTTAGTTGTACATTTACTTACGTACAATGCTATTGACTTGTACGATTACTTACGGTGGCGAAATACGTTTTATTTATATGCCATCGACATGTGTAAGTAAATGGACGGGCGCATACCACACACACACAGAGCCAACCAGCCAGCATGCCACCTCCTCACTCTCGCTTTCGATGACGCTCGGCCGACCCACATCCCTCCCTTCCTTACACACGTTGGTGGTGGTGAACATCAGTGAACCATTGTCGATCGTCACACATTGCATCCGTTGAATCTGACATCGCTCACTAGATTGGCGGTTGCTTTAATAACATTGTCGTACGCGAGCGAGGGAGCAGGCCGGTTGCGGCGGAGGAGGAGGAGGGCGGCAACTCCCCCCCCCCCCTCTAAGCGCCTCCCTTTCCCCCACCGCCCGCGCGCTCTCACATTCTGTACCACACACACCCAGCCAGCCTTCTCCTACGCCGGCATTGAAAGTGAGAGCGAGGAGGAGGTCCAGTTACGGTGGCGAAATACACAACTCATCTTAATCTATATGTCTGCTATGTAGGGGCTTTTGCCATCGATTGGCGTGACAAATCCCCTAACCTTTTTCCGGGTTAAATCTTAGTGGATCGCAGTGAGGAGACTGCTCTGCCACTCACGGCACCCAGGCTGATACGCAAGTCGTATGCAAACGGTTCGGTACAACACATCAGGTTTTGGTTGATCCGTATTTGGGATGGGACAGAGCAGCAACTGTAGCTCTCAACTCTACCCAATTTCCTCCCTTTGCTGCTGCTGCGGCATTCGGGTAGAACACTAAGACCTAAGATTAACCTAACCTAACCTGAGAGGTAAGGAGCGGAAGGTGACGGAGCCGCATCCCACGCCACTTTTGACCTCCGACACCCTTCGCCCGCTAACCTGAGAGGTAAGGAGCGGAAGATGACGGAGCCGCATCCCACGCCACTTTTGACCTCCGACACCCTTCGCCCGCTAACCTGAGAGGTAAGGCGCGGAAGGTGACGGAGCCGCATCCCACGCCACTTTTGACCTCCGACACCCTTCGCCCGCTAACCTGAGAGGTAAGGAGCGGAAGGTGACGGAGCCGCATCCCACGCCACTTTTGACCTCCGACACCCTTCGCCCACTAACCTGAGAGGTAAGGAGCGGAAGGTGACGGAGCCGCATCCCACGCCACTTTTGACCTCCGACACCCTTCGCCCGCTAACCTGAGAGGTAAGGAGCGGAAGGTGACGGAGCCGCATCCCACGCCACTTTTGACCTCAGACACCCTTCGCCCGCTAACCTGAGAGGTAAGGAGCGGAAGGTGACGGAGCCGCATCCCACGCCACTTTTGACCTCCGACACCCTTCGCCCGCTAACCTGAGAGGTAAGGAGCGGAAGGTGACGGAGCCGCATCCCACGCTACTTTTGACCTCCGACACCCTTCGCCCGCTAACCTGAGAGGTAAGGAGCGGAAGGTGACGGAGCCGCATCCCACGCTACTTTTGACCTCCGACACCCTTCGCCCGCTAACCTGAGAGGTAAGGAGCGGAAGGTGACGGAGCCGCATCCCACGCCACTTTTGACCTCCGACACTGTCTCTCTCATCATCATCAGTTTCGAGTACCTGCCTGTCGTTGAAAATAGCTCGAGAGTGTTTTATATCTATATATGTAGGATGTTGCCATTGATTGGCGTGACAAATCCCCTAACCTTTTTGGGGTTAAACCTTAGCGGATCGCACCTAACCTAACCAAAGCGAGAGAGCGCCGGCGGCCGATCCCCTCCCTCCAGCGCGCATACCACACACACACACACACACACACCGAGCCAGCCAGCCACCTCCTCCTCACTCTCGCTTTCGATGACGCGCGGCCGACCCACCTCCCTCACCCACGGTGGTGGTGGTGAACATCAGTGGCCCATTATCGATCGACCCACATTGCATCCGTGGAGTTTGACATCACTCACTAGATTGGCGGTTGTTTTAGTAACGTACTCGTACGCGAGCGAGAGAGCGGGAGGTGGCGGGGGCGGAGGAGGAGGAGGCCCGCCATCCTCCACATCCCGCGCGGTCTCGCATTCCATACCACACACACCCAGCCAGCCACCCCCTCCTCACTCTCAATGCCGGCGTAGGGGGTCCACTTACGTTAGGTTAGTTGTACATTTACTTACGTACAATGCTATTGACTTGTACGATTACTTACGGTGGCGAAATACGTTTTATTTATATGCCATCGACATGTGTAAGTAAATGGACGGGCGCATACCACACACACACAGAGCCAACCAGCCAGCATGCCACCTCCTCACTCTCGCTTTCGATGACGCTCGGCCGACCCACATCCCTCCCTTCCTTACACACGTTGGTGGTGGTGAACATCAGTGAACCATTGTCGATCGTCACACATTGCATCCGTTGAATCTGACATCGCTCACTAGATTGGCGGTTGCTTTAATAACATTGTCGTACGCGAGCGAGGGAGCAGGCCGGTTGCGGCGGAGGAGGAGGAGGGCGGCATCTCCCCCCCCCCCCCCTCTAAGCGCCTCCCTTTCCCCCACCGCCCGCGCGCTCTCACATTCTGTACCACACACACCCAGCCAGCCTTCTCCTACGCCGGCATTGAAAGTGAGAGCGAGGAGGAGGTCCAGTTACGGTGGCGAAATACACAACTCATCTTAATCTATATGTCTGCTATGTAGGGGCTTTTGCCATCGATTGGCGTGACAAATCCCCTAACCTTTTTCCGGGTTAAATCTTAGTGGATCGCAGTGAGGAGACTGCTCTGCCACTCACGGCACCCAGGCTGATACGCAAGTCGTATGCAAACGGTTCGGTACAACACATCAGGTTTTGGTTGATCCGTATTTGGGATGGGACAGAGCAGCAACTGTAGCTCTCAACTCTACCCAATTTCCTCCCTTTGCTGCTGCTGCGGCATTCGGGTAGAACACTAAGACCTAAGATTAACCTAACCTAACCTGAGAGGTAAGGAGCGGAAGGTGACGGAGCCGCATCCCACGCCACTTTTGACCTCCGACACCCTTCGCCCGCTAACCTGAGAGGTAAGGAGCGGAAGATGACGGAGCCGCATCCCACGCCACTTTTGACCTCCGACACCCTTCGCCCGCTAACCTGAGAGGTAAGGCGCGGAAGGTGACGGAGCCGCATCCCACGCCACTTTTGACCTCCGACACCCTTCGCCCGCTAACCTGAGAGGTAAGGAGCGGAAGGTGACGGAGCCGCATCCCACGCCACTTTTGACCTCCGACACCCTTCGCCCACTAACCTGAGAGGTAAGGAGCGGAAGGTGACGGAGCCGCATCCCACGCCACTTTTGACCTCCGACACCCTTCGCCCGCTAACCTGAGAGGTAAGGAGCGGAAGGTGACGGAGCCGCATCCCACGCCACTTTTGACCTCAGACACCCTTCGCCCGCTAACCTGAGAGGTAAGGAGCGGAAGGTGACGGAGCCGCATCCCACGCCACTTTTGACCTCCGACACCCTTCGCCCGCTAACCTGAGAGGTAAGGAGCGGAAGGTGACGGAGCCGCATCCCACGCTACTTTTGACCTCCGACACCCTTCGCCCGCTAACCTGAGAGGTAAGGAGCGGAAGGTGACGGAGCCGCATCCCACGCTACTTTTGACCTCCGACACCCTTCGCCCGCTAACCTGAGAGGTAAGGAGCGGAAGGTGACGGAGCCGCATCCCACGCCACTTTTGACCTCCGACACTGTCTCTCTCATCATCATCAGTTTCGACTACCTGCCTGTCGTTGAAAATAGCTCGAGAGTGTTTTATATCTATATATGTAGGATGTTGCCATTGATTGGCGTGACAAATCCCCTAACCTTTTTGGGGTTAAACCTTAGCGGATCGCACCTAACCTAACCAAAGCGAGAGAGCGCCGGCGGCCGATCCCCTCCCTCCAGCGCGCATACCACACACACACACACACACACCGAGCCAGCCAGCCACCTCCTCCTCACTCTCGCTTTCGATGACTCGCGGCCGACCCACCTCCCTCACCCACGGTGGTGGTGGTGAACATCAGTGGCCCATTATCGATCGACCCACATTGCATCCGTGGAGTTTGACATCACTCACTAGATTGGCGGTTGTTTTAGTAACGTACTCGTACGCGAGCGAGAGAGCGGGAGGTGGCGGGGGCGGAGGAGGAGGAGGCCCGCCATCCTCCACATCCCGCGCGGTCTCGCATTCCATACCACACACACCCAGCCAGCCACCCCCTCCTCACTCTCAATGCCGGCGTAGGGGGTCCACTTACGTTAGGTTAGTTGTACATTTACTTACGTACAATGCTATTGACTTGTACGATTACTTACGGTGGCGAAATACGTTTTATTTATATGCCATCGACATGTGTAAGTAAATGGACGGGCGCATACCACACACACACAGAGCCAACCAGCCAGCATGCCACCTCCTCACTCTCGCTTTCGATGACGCTCGGCCGACCCACATCCCTCCCTTCCTTACACACGTTGGTGGTGGTGAACATCAGTGAACCATTGTCGATCGTCACACATTGCATCCGTTGAATCTGACATCGCTCACTAGATTGGCGGTTGCTTTAATAACATTGTCGTACGCGAGCTAGGGAGCAGGCCGGTTGCGGCGGAGGAGGAGGAGGGCGGCAACTCCCCCCCCCCCCCCTCTAAGCGCCTCCCTTTCCCCCACCGCCCGCGCGCTCTCACATTCTGTACCACACACACCCAGCCAGCCTTCTCCTACGCCGGCATTGAAAGTGAGAGCGAGGAGGAGGTCCAGTTACGGTGGCGAAATACACAACTCATCTTAATCTATATGTCTGCTATGTAGGGGCTTTTGCCATCGATTGGCGTGACAAATCCCCTAACCTTTTTCCGGGTTAAATCTTAGTGGATCGCAGTGAGGAGACTGCTCTGCCACTCACGGCACCCAGGCTGATACGCAAGTCGTATGCAAACGGTTCGGTACAACACATCAGGTTTTGGTTGATCCGTATTTGGGATGGGACAGAGCAGCAACTGTAGCTCTCAACTCTACCCAATTTCCTCCCTTTGCTGCTGCTGCGGCATTCGGGTAGAACACTAAGACCTAAGATTAACCTAACCTAACCTGAGAGGTAAGGAGCGGAAGGTGAGGGAGCCGCATCCCACGCCACTTTTGACCTCCGACACTCTTCGCCCGCTAACCTGAGAGGTAAGGAGCGGAAGATGACGGAGCCGCATCCCACGCCACTTTTGACCTCCGACACCCTTCGCCCGCTAACCTGAGAGGTAAGGCGCGGAAGGTGACGGAGCCGCATCCCACGCCACTTTTGACCTCCGACACCCTTCGCCCGCTAACCTGAGAGGTAAGGAACGGAAGGTGACGGAGCCGCATCCCACGCCACTTTTGACCTCCGACACCCTTCGCCCACTAACCTGAGAGGTAAGGAGCGGAAGGTGACGGAGCCGCATCCCACGCCACTTTTGACCTCCGACACCCTTCGCCCGCTAACCTGAGAGGTAAGGAGCGGAAGGTGACGGAGCCGCATCCCACGCCACTTTTGACCTCAGACACCCTTCGCCCGCTAACCTGAGAGGTAAGGAGCGGAAGGTGACGGAGCCGCATCCCACGCCACTTTTGACCTCCGACACCCTTCGCCCGCTAACCTGAGAGGTAAGGAGCGGAAGGTGACGGAGCCGCATCCCACGCTACTTTTGACCTCCGACACCCTTCGCCCGCTAACCTGAGAGGTAAGGAGCGGAAGGTGACGGAGCCGCATCCCACGCTACTTTTGACCTCCGACACCCTTCGCCCGCTAACCTGAGAGGTAAGGAGCGGAAGGTGACGGAGCCGCATCCCACGCCACTTTTGACCTCCGACACTGTCTCTCTCATCATCATCAGTTTCGACTACCTGCCTGTCGTTGAAAATAGCTCGAGAGTGTTTTATATCTATATATGTAGGATGTTGCCATTGATTGGCGTGACAAATCCCCTAACCTTTTTGGGGTTAAACCTTAGCGGATCGCACCTAACCTAACCAAAGCGAGAGAGCGCCGGCGGCCGATCCCCTCCCTCCAGCGCGCATACCACACACACACACACATACACACACCGAGCCAGCCAGCCACCTCCTCCTCACTCTCGCTTTCGATGACTCGCGGCCGACCCACCTCCCTCACCCACGGTGGTGGTGGTGAACATCAGTGGCCCATTATCGATCGACCCACATTGCATCCGTGGAGTTTGACATCACTCACTAGATTGGCGGTTGTTTTAGTAACGTACTCGTACGCGAGCGAGAGAGCGGGAGGTGGCGGGGGCGGAGGAGGAGGAGGCCCGCCATCCTCCACATCCCGCGCGGTCTCGCATTCCATACCACACACACCCAGCCAGCCACCCCCTCCTCACTCTCAATGCCGGCGTAGGGGGTCCACTTACGTTAGGTTAGTTGTACATTTACTTACGTACAATGCTATTGACTTGTACGATTACTTACGGTGGCGAAATACGTTTTATTTATATGCCATCGACATGTGTAAGTAAATGGACGGGCGCATACCACACACACACAGAGCCAACCAGCCAGCATGCCACCTCCTCACTCTCGCTTTCGATGACGCTCGGCCGACCCACATCCCTCCCTTCCTTACACACGTTGGTGGTGGTGAACATCAGTGAACCATTGTCGATCGTCACACATTGCATCCGTTGAATCTGACATCGCTCACTAGATTGGCGGTTGCTTTAATAACATTGTCGTACGCCAGCGAGGGAGCAGGCCGGTTGCGGCGGAGGAGGAGGAGGGCGGCAACTCCCCCCCCCCCCCCCTCTAAGCGCCTCCCTTTCCCCCACCGCCCGCGCGCTCTCACATTCTGTACCACACACACCCAGCCAGCCTTCTCCTACGCCGGCATTGAAAGTGAGAGCGAGGAGGAGGTCCAGTTACGGTGGCGAAATACACAACTCATCTTAATCTATATGTCTGCTATGTAGGGGCTTTTGCCATCGATTGGCGTGACAAATCCCCTAACCTTTTTCCGGGTTAAACCTTAGTGGATCGCAGTGAGGAGACTGCTCTGCCACTCACGGCACCCAGGCTGATACGCAAGTCGTATGCAAACGGTTCGGTACAACACATCAGGTTTTGGTTGATCCGTATTTGGGATGGGACAGAGCAGCAACTGTAGCTCTCAACTCTACCCAATTTCCTCCCTTTGCTGCTGCTGCGGCATTCGGGTAGAACACTAAGACCTACGATTCGCACGCGCACGGTCAAGCGACATGATGCATCTACTTGCCGAGGCAGAAGCTCTGGTCTAATTATCACCGTCTAATCATCATCATAATTGGCTGGAGCGGGTGCCACCACAACATCCCGCACCTTTTTAAAACAAGGAGAAAATCCCATCTTGTGGAATTCTCAGGAAATGTGCTGCATTGAAGCGTCGGGGGAAGGCAGGTAACACTCACAATAGGAAAAAGCCATAAACGGCAAGGCGTCGTCTCCCCCGTGCTGCAGCGGGGGCCATGACGGTTCCATATGGATAAGAATGTCTTCGAAAAGACAGACCAAGGATATCATTAGACTGGGTCTAATGGAATTGAAGAAGGATACTACTGATGCTGCTGCTGTTGTTGTTGTTGTTGTTGCGGCGGCGGCGTTGGGGTCGAACACTAATACAACGATTCAAACGCGCATGGCCGAGCGACAGGATGCATGTACTTGCCGAGGCAGAAACTTAGACGACGGTACAGGGAGACCTAACAAACCAACAACAAAAAGGAGAACCAAGCTCCTACGACCAAGGAACTCCGCAGGTATTCGTACAAGTATGACAAGAACCGAACCAGGCAGCCAGCCACCTCCTCCTCCTCACTCGTTTTCGATGACGCGCGGCCGACCATCCCTTCCTCACACACGGTGATGGTGGTGAACATCAGTGAACCATTATCGATCGACATGTAAATGTACAAGTCGATGGCATGTACATTCACTTACGTTTTATCTTTATGTCATCGACTTGTACAAGTCGATGGGTAATAAATAAAAGGCAAATGTACGATTTGCTGGCATATAAATGAAACGTAAGTTAATGTATAAGTCGATGGCATATATATAAAACGTAAGTATATGTACAACTAGATGGCATACATATAAAACATAATTGTACAAGTCGATATATATAGAGTAACGTATCCCAACACCTTAAACCCTAAAAAATTCATAACGTGTTTCTTATCCCTAACAAGTTCCCCATTTTCTGCAATGACTAATTTTTACCATTTTCTGTGATGATCATGTCAAGCCTAACGTAACCTAACCTGTCGATGGCATATAAATAAAAAGTAAATGAATGTACAAGTCGATGACATATAAACAAAACGTAATGTTCGAGTCGCTGGCAAATAAAAAAAACGTAAGTAATTGTGTAATTCGATTGCATATAAATAAAACGTAATCATATATACAACTCGATGGCATATATATAAAAGATATGCAATTGTAAAAGTCGATATATGCAGAGTAATGTATCCCAACTTGTTACACCTAAAAACTCCAGTATGTGTTTGTAGAAAATGGTAAAATTTTTAGGGGTAACAAAGACCAATTTTTACCATTTTCTATTATCATCATTTCAAGCTTAACGTAACCTAAAATGTGGTTGGCATATAAACAAAATGTAAGTGAATATAAGAGTCGCTGGCATAAAAATGAAACGTAAGTAAATATATAATCTAATGGCATATAAAACGTAAATAAATGTACAAGTCGATCGCTTATAAGTCAAACGCAAACAAATGTACAAGTGAATGGTATATAAATAAAACGAAAGTAAATGTACAAGTCGATATATATAGAGTAACGTATTCCAACTTCATAAACCACCCAAAAATTCATAACGTGTTTGTAGAAAATGGTAAACTTTTTTTGGCGTAACAATGACTAATTTTTACCATTTTCTGTGATTATCATTTCAAGATTAACGTAACCTAACCCGTCAATGGCACGTAAATTAAACGTAAGTAAATGTACATTTTCTTACGTTTTATTTATATGCCAGCGACTCGTACAAGTCGATGGCATATAAATAAACCGTAAGTACATGTATAAGTTGATGGCATATAAATATAACGTAAGTAAATGTAGAGGACGATAGCTTATAAATAAATAGTAAGTAAATGTACATGTCGATGGCATATAAATAAAACGTAAGTATATGTACGAGTCGCTGGCATATAAATAAAACGTACGTAAATATACAAGTCGATGGCATATAAATAAAACGAAAGTAAATGTACAAATCGATGGCATATAAATAAACAGTAAGTAAATGTACGAGTCGCTGACATATTAATAAAACGTAAGTAAATGTACAAGGCAATGTATGTAACGTATCCAAACTTCTTAAACACTAAAAAATTCCTAACATGTGTTTGTTAACCCTTAAATGTTTACCATTTTCTACACTGAATAACTAACCATTTTCTGTGATTATGATTTCAAGCCTAACGTCACTGGCACTATCGATCGCACATGAATAAAATGTAAGTAAATGTACGAGTCGCTGGTATAAAAATAAAACGTAAGTGAATGTATAATTCGATGGCATATAAAAAAAACCTAAGTAAATTTACACGACGATTGTTTATAGATAAAACGTAAGTAAATGTACAAGTCGATGGCATATACCTAAAACATAAGTAAATGTACAAGTCGAAATATATAGATTAACGTATACCAACTTCTTAAACCCTAAATAATTCATAACATGGGTTTCTTAACCCTTAAAAGGTTACCATTTTCTACAATGACTAATTTTTCCCATTTTCTGTGTTTATCATATCAAGCCTAACGTAACCTAACCTGTCAATAGCATATATATAAAATGTAAGTAAATGTGCAAGTCGATGTCATATAGATAAAACGTAAGTAAATAACGTAAGTAAATGTACCAGATTTCTGTGATCATTTGAAGCCTAACGTAATCTAACCTTTCGATAGCATATAAATAAAACGAAATTAAGATAATTCGATGTCAATATAGATAAAGCGTAATGTAACACTCTGTGCGCGCTAACCTGAGAGGTAAGCGGCGGAAGGTGGCGGAGCGCAATACCACGCCACTTTTGCCCTCCGACACTCTGGGCGCGCTAACCTGAGAGGTAAGCGGCGGAAGGTGGCGGAGCGCAATACCACGCCACTTTTGCCCTCCGACACTCTGTGCGCGCTAACCTGAGAGGTAAGCGGCGGAAGGTGGCGGAGCGCAATACCACGCCACTTTTGCCCTCCGACACTCTGTGCGCGCTAACCTGAGAGGTAAGCGGCGGAAGGTGGCGGAGCGCAATACCACGCCACTTTTGCCCTCCGACACTCTGTGCGCGCTAACCTGAGAGGTAAGCGGCGGAAGGTGGCGGAGCGCAATACCACGCCACTTTTGCCCTCCGACACCCTTCGCCCGCTAACCTGAGAGGTAAGGAGCGGAAGGTGACGGAGCCGCATCCCACGCTACTTTTGACCTCCGACACCCTTCGACCGCTAACCTGAGAGGTAAGGAGCGGAAGGTGACGGAGCCGCATCCCACGCCACTTTTGACCTCCGACACCCTTCGCCCGCTAACCTGAGAGGTAAGGAGCGGAAGGTGACGGAGCCGCATCCCACGCCACTTTTGACCTCCGACACCCTTCGCCCGCTAACCTGAGAGGTAAGGAGCGGAAGGTGACGGAGCCGCATCCCACGCTACTTTTGACCTCCGACACCCTTCGCCCGCTAACCTGAGAGGTAAGGAGCGGAAGGTGACGGAGCCGCATCCCACGCCACTTTTGACCTCCGACACCCTTCGCCCGCTAACCTGAGAGGTAAGGAGCGTAAGGTGACGGAGCCACATCCCACGCCACTTTTGACCTCCGACACCCTTCGCCCGCTAACCTGAGAGGTAAGGAGCGGAAGGTGACGGAGCCGCATCCCACGCCACTTTTGACCTCCGACACTGTCTCTCTCATCATCATCAGTTTCGAGTACCTGCCTGTCGTTGAAAATAGCTCGAGAGTGTTTTATATCTATATATGTAGGATGTTGCCATTGATTGGCGTGACAAATCCCCTAACCTTTTTGGGGTTAAACCTTAGCGGATCGCACCTAACCTAACCAAAGCGAGAGAGCGCCGGCGGCCGATCCCCTCCCTCCAGCGCGCATACCACACACACACACACACACACACACCGAGCCAGCCAGCCACCTCCTCCTCACTCTCGCTTTCGATGACGCGCGGCCGACCCACCTCCCTCCCTTCCTCACCCACGGTGGTGGTGGTGAACATCAGTGGCCCATTATCGATCGACCCACATTGCATCCGTGGAGTTTGACATCACTCACTAGATTGGCGGTTGTTTTAGTAACGTATTCGTACGCGAGCGAGAGAGCGGCAGGTGGCGGGGGCGGAGGAGGAGGAGGCCCGCCATCCTCCACATCCCGCGCGGTCTCGCATTCCATACCACACACACCCAGCCAGCCACCCCCTCCTCACTCTCAATGCCGGCGTAGGGGGTCCACTTACGTTAGGTTAGTTGTACATTTACTTACGTACAATGCTATTGACTTGTACGATTACTTACGGTGGCGAAATACGTTTTATTTATATGCCATCGACATGTGTAAGTAAATGTACGGGCGCATACCACACACACACAGAGCCAACCAGCCAGCATGCCACCTCCTCACTCTCGCTTTCGATGACGCTCGGCCGACCCACATCCCTCCCTTCCTTACACACGTTGGTGGTGGTGAACATCAGTGAACCATTGTCGATCGTCACACATTGCATCCGTTGAATCTGACATCGCTCACTAGATTGGCGGTTGCTTTAATAACATTGTCGTACGCGAGCGAGGGAGCAGGCCGGTTGCGGCGGAGGAGGAGGAGGGCGGCATCTCCCCCCCCCCCCCCTCTAAGCGCCTCCCTTTCCCCCACCGCCCGCGCGCTCTCACATTCTGTACCACACACACCCAGCCAGCCTTCTCCTACGCCGGCATTGAAAGTGAGAGCGAGGAGGAGGTCCAGTTA
>NC_092262.1:14440071-14462571 GCF_036320965.1 Panulirus ornatus | reverse complement strand
TAAGTTGACATCAATATAATGAAACATTAATCATTAAGTTGACATCAATATAATAATGAGACATTAATCATTAAGTTGACATCAATATAATGAAACATTAATCATTAAGTTGACATCAATATAATAATGAGACATTAATCATTAAGTTGACATCAATATAATGAAACATTAATCATTAAGTTGACATCAATATAATAATGAGACATTAATCATTAAGTTGACATCAATATAATGAAACATTAATCATTAAATTGACATCAACATAATAATGAGACATTAATCATTAAGTTGACATCAATATAATAATGAGACATTAATCATTAAGTTGACATCAATATAATGAAACATTAATCATTAAATTGACATCAACATAATAATGAGACATTAATCATTAAGTTGACATCAATATAATAATGAGACATTAATCATTAAGTTGACATCAATATAATGAAACATTAATCATTAAATTGACATCAACATAATAATGAGACATTAATCATTAAGTTGACATCAATATAATAATGAGACATTAATCATGTGTACATGATGGTCCACTTCACTATACAGACATTCCTCAACTTACAACGTCATCAACTTATACAACTAGTTCATTATTATGCATCCTAACTGTATTAATGTACATATTCACTCTCACTTGTACCATTAATACATAACAAGGCTCCTGGTACCTACTTATCATGTAACAAGGCTCCTGGTACCTACTTATCATGTAACAAGGCTCCTGGTACCCACTTATCATGTAACAAGGCTCCTGGTACCCACTTATCATGTAACAAGGCTCCTGGTACCTACTTATCATGTAACAAGGCTCCTGGTACCTACTTATCATGTAACAAGGCTCCTGGTACCTACTTATCATGTAACAAGGCTCCTGGTACCTACTTATCATGTAACAAGGCTCCTGGTACCCACTTATCATGTAACAAGGCTCCTGGTACCCACTTAACATGTAACAAGGCTCCTGGTACCTACTTATCATGTAACAAGGCTCCTGGTACCTACTTATCATGTAACAAGGCTCCTGGTACCCACTTATCATGTAACAAGGCTCCTGGTACCTACTTATCATGTAACAAGGCTCCTGGTACCCACTTATCATGTAACAAGGCTCCTGGTACCTACTTATCATGTAACAAGGCTCCTGGTACCCACTTATCATGTAACAAGGCTCCTGGTACCCACTTATCATGTAACAAGGTTCCTAGTACCCACTTATCATGTAACAAGGCTCCTGGTACCTACTTATCATGTAACAAGGCTCCTGGTACCCACTTATCATGTAACAAGGCTCCTGGTACCCACTTATGTAACAAGGCTCTTGGTACCCACTTATCATGTAACAAGGCTCCTGGTACCCACTTATCATGTAACAAGGCTCCTGGTACCTACTTATCATGTAACAAGGCTCCTGGTACCTACTTATCATGTAACAAGGCTCCTGGTACCCACTTATCATGTAACAAGGCTCCTGGTACCTACTTATCATGTAACAAGGCTCCTGGTACCCACTTATCATGTAACAAGGCTCCTGGTACCCACTTATCATGTAACAAGGCTCCTGGTACCTACTTATCATGTAACAAGGCTCCTGGTACCTACTTATCATGTAACAAGGCTCCTGGTACCCACTTATCATGTAACAAGGCTCCTGGTACCACTTACATGTAACAAGGCTCCTGTACCTACTTATCATGTAACAAGGCTCCTGTACCTACTTATCATGTACAAGGCTCCTGGTACCCACTTATCATGTAACAAGCTCCTGTACCTTATAACAAGGCTCCTAGTACTACTTACATGTAACAAGCTGGACCACTACAGTACAAGGCCTGTACCTTATGACAGGTCTTACACTTATCATGTACAAGGCTCTGTCACTTACAGTAACAAGGCTCTTACATTATGACAGTGTACACTTACATTAACGCCTGACTACTTTCATGTACAAGCTGTACTCTTCATGACAGTCCGTAATTCATTACAAGGCTGTCCTATCAGAACAGCCTGTACCACTCATACATCTGACACTATATGTAACAAGTCTGGACTATTTCGAACAGCCTGACACTTAATTACAGCGTACACTTACATTACAGGCCTGTATATACAGCCGGTACTATTAATAACAGGCTCTGACCTACTTTCATACACTCTGTATACTGTACAGCCGGACATTTCAACAGTCCTCCTTTCGTAACAAGGCCGTACCTACAGCCTGTACTATCGTAACAGTCTGGACCATATGAACAGCGCCTGTCGTACACTATCTGTAAGGCTCTGTACACTACAGTAACAGCCTTACCTATCATACAAGGCTCTGTCCATTACAGTACAAGGCCCTGACACTATGTACAAGCTCTGTACATTATAGTAAGCCGTCCATATTACAAGGCTGTACCTTGTACAAGGTCTGTCATAGTACAAGCTCGACACTATATACAGCTCCGTCCTTTACAAGGCTCGTACCTTTCTACAGGCTCTGGCATTACATACAAGCTCCTCACTATAGTAACAAGGCCCTGTACTACTTACGTACAAGGTCACCTGAACCTCATTACATGTACAAGCTCCTGTCCTTACTGTAACAAGGTCTGACATACGACAAGCTCGTACACTCAGTACAAGTCCGTACATATATTACAGCTCTGGTACACTAGTAACAAGGTCGTACATTATCATTAATCTGTACACTACTGTAACAAGCCTGTACATACTGTACAAGTCGTACCACTTATAGTAAAGCGTACCTACATGTACAGGCTCTGGTACATTCAGTACAAGTCCGTACTCATGTAAAAGGCGCACTTATCATACGGCTGTCACTATCATGTACAGTCCGTACATATAACAAGTCCTGTACACTTAATACAGGCTCCTGTACCTACTTATCATGTAACAAGGCTCCTGGTACCCACTTATCATGTAACAAGGCTCCTGGTACCTACTTATCATGTAACAAGGCTCCTGGTACCTACTTATCATGTAACAAGGCTCCTGGTACCCACTTATCATGTAACAAGGCTCCTGGTACCTACTTATCATGTAACAAGGCTCCTGGTACCTACTTATCATGTAACAAGGCTCCTGGTACCCACTTATCATGTAACAAGGCTCCTGGTACCACTTATCATGTACAAGGCTCCTGGTACCTACTTATCATGTAACAAGGCTCCTGGTACCTACTTATCATGTAACAAGGCTCCTGGTACCTACTTATCATGTAACAAGGCTCCTGGTACCCTACTTATCATGTAACAAGGCTCCTGGTACCCACTTATCATGTAACAAGGCTCCTGGTACCCACTTATCATGTAACAAGGCTCCTGGTACCTACTTATCATGTAACAAGGCTCCTGGTACCCTACTTATCATGTAACAAGGCTCCTGGTACCTACTTATCATGTAACAAGGCTCCTGGTACCCACTTATCATGTAACAAGGCTCCTGGTACCCACTTATCATGTAACAAGGCTCCTGGTACCTACTTATCATGTAACAAGGCTCCTGGTACCTACTTATCATGTAACAAGGCTCCTGGTACCCACTTATGTAACAAGGCTCCTGGTACCTACTTATCATGTAACAAGGCTCTTGGTACCCACTTCATGTAACAAGGCTCCCTGGTACCCACTTATCATGTAACAAGGCTCCTGGTACCTACTTATCATGTAACAAGGCTCCTGGTACCTACTTATCATGTAACAAGGCTCCTGGTACCTACTTATCATGTAACAAGGCTCCTGGTACCTACTTATCATTGTAACAAGGCTCCTGGTACCCACTTATCATGTAACAAGGTAGTACCATTATTCTGTAAACAGGCTCCTGGTACCCTACTTATCATGTAACAAGGCTCCTGGTACCTACTTATCATGTAACAAGGCTCCTGGTACCCACTTATGTAACAAGGCTCCTGGTACCTACTTATCATGTAACAAGGCTCCTGGTACCCACTTATCATGTAACAAGGCTCCTGGTTCCCACTTATCATGTAACAAGGCTGCTGGTACCTTACTTATCATGTAACAAGGCTCCTGGTACCTACTTATCATGTAACAAGGCTCCTGGTACCTACTTATCATGTAACAAGGCTCCTGGTACCTACTTATCATGTAACAAGGCTCCTGGTACCTACTTATCATGTAACAAGGCTCCTGGTACCTACTTATCATGTAACAAGGCTCCTGGTACCTACTTATCATGTAACAAGGCTCCTGGTACCCACTTATCATGTAACAAGGCTCCTGGTACCTACTTATCATGTAACAAGGCTCCTGATACCTACTTATCATGTAACAAGGCTCCTGGTACCTACTTATCATGTAACAAGGCTCCTGGTACCCACTTATCATGTAACAAGGCTCCTGGTACCTACTTATCATGTAACAAGGCTCCTAGTACCTACTTATCATGTAACAAGGCTCCTGGTACCTACTTATCATGTAACAAGGCTCCTGGTACCCACTTATCATGTAACAAGGCTCCTGGTACCCACTTATCATGTAACAAGGTTCCTAGTACCTACTTATCATGTAACAAGGCTCCTGGTACCCACTTATCATGTAACAAGGCTCCTAGTACCCACTTATCATGTAACAAGGTTCCTAGTACCTACTTATCATGTAACAAGGCTCCTGGTACCTACTTATCATGTAACAAGGCTCCTGGTACCTACTTATCATGTAACAAGGTTCCTAGTACCCACTTATCATGTAACAAGGCTCCTGGTACCTACTTATCATGTAACAAGGCTCCTGGTACCTACCTATCATGTAACAAGGCTCCTGGTACCTACTTATCATGTAACAAGGCTCCTGGTACCTACTTATCATGTAACAAGGCTCCTGGTACCCACTTATCATGTAACAAGGCTCCTAGTACCCACTTATCATGTAACAAGGTTCCTAGTACCTACTTATCATGTAACAAGGCTCCTGGTACCTACTTATCATGTAACAAGGCTCCTGGTACCTACTTATCATGTAACAAGGCTCCTGGTTCCCACTTATCATGTAACAAGGCTCCTGGTACCTACTTATCATGTAACAAGGCTCCTGGTACCTACTTATCATGTAACAAGGCTCCTGGTACCTACTTGGTATTATCATATAACGCATTTATAAAACACAAGTGATGACGTGGCAGGTCTACGTCAGCCGTGACGTAATGTGGACATGTGATGACGTGGCGGGTGTACGTCAGCCGTGACGTAATGTGGACATGTGATGACGTGGCAGGTCTACGTCAGCCGTGACGTAATGTGGACATGTGATGACGTGGCAGGTCTACGTCAGCCGTGACGTAATGTGCCAGGACCGTTAACGTGTTGACTTACTGGTCATTTGAACGTTCACTTTAGCATTTTCGAGCGAAATACGACCATCAGACTACGATATTTAAGTTGGTCAATCCGTGCGTGTTTCCTGTGAACGCCCACATGACGTACAAGTAGACGTAGTGAGGGTGTGGGGGGGAAGGTGTTGTGCACTCCTGTGAACGCCCACATGACGTACAAGTAGACGTAGTGAGGGTGGGGGGGAAGGTGTTGTGCACTCCTGTGAACGCCCACATGACGTACAAGTAGACGTAGTGAGGGTGGGGGGGGAAGGTGTTGTGCACTCCTGTGAACGCCCACATGACGTACAAGTAGACGTAGTGAGGGTGGGGGGGGAAGGTGTTGTGCACTCCTGTGAACGCCCACATGGCGTACAAGTAGACGTAGTGAGGGTGGGGGGGAAGGTGTTGTGCACTCCTGTGAACGCCCACATGACGTACAAGTAGACGTAGTGAGGGTGGGGGAGGAAGGTGTTGTGCACTCCTGTGAACGCCCACATGACGTACAAGTAGACGTAGTGAGGGTGGGGGGGGAAGGTGTTGTGCACTCCTGTGAACGCCCACATGACGTACAAGTAGACGTAGTGAGGGTGGGGGGGGGGGAAGGTGTTGTGCACTCCTGTGAACGCCCACATGACGTACAACAGACGTAGTGAGGGTGGGGGGGGAAGGTGTTGTGCACTCCTGTGAACGCCCACATGACGTACAAGTAGACGTAGTGAGGGTGGGGGGGGAAGGTGTTGTGCACTCCTGTGAACGCCCACATGACGTACAACAGACGTAGTGAGGGTGGGGGGGGAAGGTGTTGTGCACTCCTGTGAACGCCCACATGACGTACAAGTAGACGTAGTGAGGGTGGGGGAGGAAGGTGTTTTGCGCAGGTCATGTATGTTCTCTCACTTCATAACCGCTCCTCGCTCACCTCATGTGGAGACATTTCTCGTCACTTCCATTTAAAGGCGATTGTTCATAACTACACAAGACTCATCATTACTGTGCTACTTGCCCACCTGGTTCATGCTTCATTATCGCCAATAATATATGCACAAATCTTATAAATAACGAGAATAAATAGCATTATTATACTGAAGTGATGCAAGATGTGCAGTGTTGCCATATACGGCGCTCCACTGAAACACCAAACCTCATTGTGGCAATTCTCTCTCACACAGGCCATATATATATATATATATATATATATATATATATATATATATATATATATATATATATATATATATATATATCAATAGTATTTGGATGCACGACGGATGTATATAGATGCAAAAGCCTTTAGAATTACATTTGGTAATCACTTTCATTTAACCAGAGCTGCGCATGTGTTCAGGAAATTGTGCAACATGACGCAGCGCAGCGGGAAAGTAACACTTCTCACCACCGTTATGTGTGTGGAAGCCAGTCATGATGCCACTGTCACAAACTATCATTCCCGCCTCCGATACCAACGTTGCTGCGCCAGACTTTCGTCATCTTGACATATCATAAACGACCAGTTTTATTCCCGTTGTGACTGCCTCGTCTAAGTGTAGCACACCTGCGAATCTGGTGAATCAGACTGATACTATAACTGCTATTATTCATGCTATTACTGCTATTATTCATACTATTACTGCTGTTATTTATACTATTACTGCTATTATCTACGCTATTACTGCTAGTATTCATACTGTTACTTCTATTATTTATACTATTACTACTATTATTTATGCTATTACTGCTAGTATTCATACTGTTACTCCTATCATCTATACTATTACTGCTATTATTTATGCTATTATTCATACTATTACTGCTATTATTTATGCTATTACTGCTATGATCTATACTATTACTACTATTATTTAAACTATTACTGTTATCATTTATACTATTACTACTATTATCTATACTATTACTGCTATTATGTATACTATTACTACTATTATCTATACTATTACTGTCATTATTTATACTGTTACTATTAATATTATTATCTATACTATCACTATTATATATATCATTAAAACTTATCTACAATATTACTACTGTTATCTATGCTATTACGTATCTAAACTATTACTACTATAATTCCTACTAATAACATTATTTTCCTCTATGTCAACTTTATAACCGGAGTGAAAAACCTTTTCTTTTATAGTTTTTGTTTTTTCACAAACATCGAGAATAATACAAACATTAATTCTGATGAAGGAAAAGATTAATATTAATCAGATAGTCACTAGGATCATGGCCATTATGAACTACATGGCAACTTGACCTGACCTGACCTCCAATGTACGAACACCACACCTAGCCCAGCCCCAGAGGCGCCTCGACGGAAAGCAAAACGTCGAAAATTGGTCAGCAATAAGAAAGTGTTGACCACAAAGTGCTCAGTTACGACACGAGAAATCCTTCCACTGTATTATGAAGCAACACAGGGATAAACCAGAGAAATTATGAAGCAACACATAGGGATAAACCAGGGAAATTATGAAGCAACACATAGGGATAAACCAGGGAAATTATATTACCTCCATTTTCTTAATTTCAAAATAATCGCATATATATATATATATATATATATATATATATATATATATATATATATATATATATATATATATATATATATTCATTTATATTCATTTTATTTATTTTGCTTTGTCTCCCGCGTTAGCGAGGTAGTGCAAAGAAACTGACGAAAGAATGGCCCAACCCACCCACATACACATGTATATACATACACGTCCACACACGCACATATATATACCTATACATCTCGACCTATACATATATATACACACACAGACATATACATATATACACATGTACATAATTCATAGTCTGCCTTTATTCATTTCCGTCGCCACCTCGCCACACATGGAATAACATCCCCCTCCCCCCTCATGTGTGCGAGGTACCGCTAGGAAAAGACAACAAAGGCCCCATTCGTTCACACTCAGTCTCTAGCTGTCATGTAATAATGCCCGAAACCACAGCTCCCTTTCCACATCCAGGCCCCACACAACTTTCCATGGTTTACCCCAGACGCTTCACATGCCCTGGTTCAATCCACTGACAGCACGTCGACCCCGGTATACCACATCGTTCCAATTCACTCTATTCCTTGCACGCCTTTCACCCTCCTGCGTGTTCAGGAGATGGGGCTCCACGAGCGTTAAACTACACTCCCGTGTAGAACCAATGAGGAATACCACAACATACATGTATGACCCGACCAGACCAGCTGACCTCAATTACCCCACATTAATACCCACCTCCCACACTGTTCCACTCTGCATGAGGGAGGGTCATGTTAAGACGACACATCATGATAACAAAGCCAACCACAAACGGACAACAAAGATGGCCGCCGGTGTCAACATAGCTCTTACAAGGTTGCCATATCTCCAGCAACCACGTCGTCCTCCACTACCGTGTAAGGTGGACGGGATCGAACCCCGTCACCTCCCAGGACTACCGTACATTACCTTCAGCCAGTGAAAGTGGTGTGGCCCACCAGTCTCCCTGGAAGGAGAATATATTGCGTGTAAGATAACGAGGGTCGTGTGATGGTCAATGTGGCCACAGTGGACGTCAAGACTTCTCAAGGTTATTGTAGTCAAGTAGGTCAGGTATGATCACTACAACCTGATCATAAATATAAGCAGAAGGTTGTTATGATCACTACAACCTGATCATAAATATAAGCAGAAGGTTGTTATGATCACTACAACCTGATCATAAATATAAGCAGAAGGTTGTTATGATTAATATAAGCAGAAGGTTGTTATGATCACTACAACCTGATCATAAATATAAGCAGAAGGTTGTTATGATCACTACAACCTCATCATAACTATAAGCAGAAGGTTGTAATGATGTACCACATAGTGTCTAACCCACACTGAAATACCAAGGTGGTCAAATACGTGTGTGGAAAGTTGGTGCTGTTACCAATAACACAAGTGACGTTGTGTGTGTACAACACGAAGGTTGTGAACACGATATACATGTACGAGTTTAGTGGCTTTCATAATATGTTGTAGTAAAGTTATACAACCAGACATGACCTTAATAATGTATCCTCACACCAATCCGGAGTCACATGAAGGCTAGTAATGTGTGATCATGCAATAACAACATGACGGACAATGGTTACAACGGCTATAACCCACAACAACCTCTCTTATGACCTCTCTGCCATAATCCTTCAGTAAATCCCAACCCACGATATAATTCCTACAACCCACCCCACGATATAACTCCTACAACCCACCCCACGATATAACTCCTACAACCCACCCCACGATATAACTCCTACAACCCACCCCACGATATAACTCCTACAACCCACCCCACGATATAACTCCTACAACCCACCCCACGATATAACTCCTACAACCCACCCCACGATATAACTCCTACAACCCACACCACGATATAACTCCTACAACCCACCCCACGATATAACTCCTACAACCCACCCCACGATATAACTCCTACAACCCACCCCACGATATAACTCCTACAACCCACCCCACGATATAACTCCTACAACCCACCCCACGATATAACTCCTACAACCCACCCCACGATATAACTCCTACAACCCACCCCACGATATAACTCCTACAACCCACCCCACGATATAACTCCTACAACCCACACCACGATATAACTCCTACAACCCACACCACGATATAACTCCTACAACCCACCCCACGATATAACCCTACAACCCACCCCACGATATAACTCCTACAACCCACCCCACGATATAACTCCTACAACCCACCCCACGATATAACTCCTACAACCCACCCCACGATATAACTCCTACAACCCACCCCACGATATAACTCCTACAACCCACCCACGATATAACTCCTACAACCCACCCCACGATATAACTCCTACAACCCACCCCACGATATAACTCCTACAACCCACCCCACGATATAACTCCTACAACCCACCCCACGATATAACTCCTACAACCCACCCCACGATATAACTCCTACAACCCACCCCACGATATAACTCCTACAACCCACCCACGATATAACTCCTACAACCCACCCCACGATATAACTCCTACAACCCACCCCACGATATAACTCCTACAACCCACCCCACGATATAACTCCTACAACCCACCCCACGATATAACTCCTACAACCCACCCCACGATATAACTCCTACAACCCACCCCACGATATAACTCCTACAACCCACCCCACGATATAACTCCTACAACCCACCCCACGATATAACTCCTACAACCCACCCACGATATAACTCCTACAACCCACCCCACGATATAACTCCTACAACCCACCCCACGATATAACTCCTACAACCCACACCACGATATAACTCCTACAACCCACCCCACGATATAACCCTACAACCCACCCCACGATATAACTCCTACAACCCACCCCACGATATAACTCCTACAACCCACCCCACGATATAACTCCTACAACCCACCCCACGATATAACTCCTACAACCCACCCCACGATATAACTCCTACAACCCACCCCACGATATAACTCCTACAACCCACACCACGATATAACTCCTACAACCCACCCCACGATATAACCCCTACAACCCACCCCACGATATAACTCCTACAACCCACCCCACGATATAACTCCTACAACCCACCCCACGATATAACTCCTACAACCCACCCCACGATATAACTCCTACAACCCACCCACGATATAACTCCTACAACCCACCCCCACGATATAACTCCTACAACCCACCCCACGATATAACTCCTACAACCCACCCCACGATATAACTCCTACAACCCACCCCACGATATAACTCCTACAACCACCCCACGATATAACTCCTACAACCCACCCACGATATAACTCCTACAACCCACCCCACGATATAACCCCTACAACCCACCCCACGATATAACCCCTACAGCCCACCCCACGATATAACCCCTACAACCCACCCCACGATATAACTCCTACAACCCACCCTACGGTATAACTCCTACAACCCACCCCATGATATAACCCCTACACTGAGGTAAATAATCACCAACACTGGGGTAAATAATCACCAACACTGAGGTAAATAATCATCAACACTGGGGTAAATAATCACCAACACTTGGGTAAATAATCACCAACACTGAGTGAAATAATCCCCAACACTGAGTGAAATAATCCCCGACACTGGGGTAAATAATCACCAACACTTGTGTAAATAATCCCCAACACTGAGGTAAATAATCACCAACACTGGGGTAAATAATCACCAACACTGGGGTAAATAATCCCCAACACTGGGGTAAATAATCACCAACACTGGGGTAAATAATCACCAACACTGGGGTAAATAATCACCAATACTGGGGTAAATAATCACCAACACTGAGGTAAATAATCACCAACACTGGGGTAAATAATCACCAACACTGGGGTAAATAATCACCAACACTGGGTAAATAATCACCAACACTGAGGTAAATAATCACCAACACTGGGGTAAATAATCACCAACACTGGGGTAAATAATCACCAACACTGAGGTAAATAATCACCAACACTGAGGTAAATAATCACCAACACTGGGTAAATAATCACCAACACTGGGGTAAATAATCACCAACACTGGGGTAAATAATCACCAACACTGGGTAAATAATCACCAACACTGGGGTAAATAATCACCAACACTGGGGTAAATAATCACCAACACTGAGGTAAATAATCACCAACACTGGGGTAAATAATCACCAACACTGGGGTAAATAATCACCAACACTGGGGTAAATAATCACCAACACTGAGGTAAATAATCACCAACACTGAGGTAAATAATCACCAACACTGAGGTAAATAATCACCAACACTGAGGTAAATAATCACCAACACTGGGTAAATAATCACCAACACTGGGGTAAATAATCACCAACACTGGGGTAAATAATCACCAACACTGAGGTAAATAATCACCAACACTGGGGTAAATAATCACCAACACTGGGGTAAATAATCACCAACACTGGGGTAAATAATCACCAACACTGGGGTAAATAATCACCAACACTGGGGTAAATAATCACCAATACTGAGGTAAATAATCCCCAACACTGGGGTAAATAATCACCAACACTGAGGTAAATAATCACCAACACTGAGGTAAATAATCACCAACACTGAGGTAAATAATCACCAACACTGGGGTAAATAATCACCAACACTGGGGTAAATAAACCCCAACACAGTGAAATAATCACCAACACTGAGGTAAATAATCACCAACACTAAGGAAAATAATCACCAACACTGGGGTAAATAATCCCCAACACTGGGGTAAATAATCACCAACACTGAGGTAAATAATCACCAACACTGAGGTAAATAATCACCAACACTGGGGTAAATAAACCCCAACACAGTGAAATAATCACCAACACTGAGGTAAATAATCACCAACACTGGGGTAAATAATCACCAACACTGGGGTAAATAATCACCAACACTGGGGTAAATAATCACCAACACTGGGTAAATAATCACCAACACTGGGGTAAATAATCACCAACACTGGGGTAAATAATCACCAACACTGGGGTAAATAATCACCAACACTGAGGTAAATAATCACCAACACTGAGGTAAATAATCACCAACACTGGGGTAAATAATCACCAACACTGAGGTAAATAATCACCAACACTGGGGTAAATAATCACCAACACTGGGGTAAATAATCACCAACACTGGGGTAAATAATCACCAACACTGGGGTAAATAATCACCAACACTGGGGTAAATAATCACCAACACTGGGGTAAATAATCACCAATACTGAGGTAAATAATCACCAACACTGGGTAAATAATCACCAACACTGGGTAAATAATCACCAACACTGGGGTAAATAATCACCAACACTGGGGTAAATAATCACCAACACTGGGGTAAATAATCACCAACACTGAGGTAAATAATCACCAACACTGGGGTAAATAATCACCAACACTGAGGTAAATTATCCCCAACACTGAGGTAAATAATCACCAACACTGAGGTAAATTATCCCCAACACTGAGGTAAATAATTACCCGTTCTTAAGGCAGTTGAAGTCAATGTTGTTGTTGGTGAAGCGGTGTTGGAGAACGCGTGGTGGAGGTGTGCCGTGTGAGAGAGCCCCAGAAACACTGGTGGTAGTGAGGGGTCACAGGGGAGGGTGTGTGGTGGGCCAAACAGCAGCAACCTTCCTGGAAGGGAGGGAGGGAGGGAGGGAGCACTACCTGGGGTCAACCAGCCAGGTGAAATGCCACATGCTTCTGGCTGGACGGTCGGGTCATGAACGACGGAACCAACCTGACCAAGGTTACAACCACCACCGCAGGACCTTGTGTGTGTGTACTGATGATGGACCCGGGGAGGGGGGTTCACTCCTCAACCCAGCCCCAGCTGGTACTTCCCTTGAAGTCCAGATGGTTTAGCCAACCTTCCAGGAAGTGGACTACAATGCAAGATCATCCCCTCCCCTTACCCAGCAGCTCCAGTAATTCCGCCCTTATTACAACGTATATAAGAACCTTTTTATCACCCACCTTCACGGCCATCCCCCCCCCCCCCATAATAATACAGTATCTACTTTATAATGATACAGTATCTACTTCATAATAATACAGTATCTACTTTATAATGATACAGTATCTACTTCATAATGATACAGTATCTACTTTATAATGATACAGTATCTACTTTATAATGATACAGTATCTACTTTATAATGATACAGTATCTACTTTATAATGATACAGTATCTACTTTATAATGATACAGTATCTACTTTATAATGATACAGTATCTACTTCATAATGATACAGTATCTACTTCATAATGATACAATATCTACTTTATAATGATACAGTATCTACTTCATAATAATACAGTATCTACTTTAATGATACAGTATCTACTTCATAATGATACAGTATCTACTTCATAATGATACAGTATCTACTTTATAATGATACAGTATCTACTTCATAATGATACAGTATCTACTTTATAATGATACAGTATCTACTTCATAATGATACAGTATCTACATTATAATGATACAGTATCTACTTTATAATGATACAGTATCTACTTCATAATGATACAGTATCTACTTTATAAAGTAGATGGCTATTATCAACAAGTTATCAATACAAAATAACAATGCTACACGTTAACACTATTTCCAACATGAAGAACCAGCAAGATAGTGATCATAATATTGATCGTTGTTACAACCATGTATGACTTGTCTTCCAACATGACCACAATGGTCGTTGTTACAACCATGTATGACTTGTCTTCCAACATGACCACAATGGTCGTTGTTACAACCATGTATGACTTGTCTTCCAACATGACCACAATGGTCGTTGTTACAACCATGTATGACTTGTCTTCCAACATGACCACAATGGTCGTTGTTACAACCATGTATGACTTGTCTTCCAACATGACCACAATGGTCGTTGTTACAACCATGTATGACTTGTCTTCCAACATGACCACAATGGTCGTTGTTACAACCATGTATGACTTGTCTTCCAACATGACCACAATGGTCGTTGTTACAACCATGTATGACTTGTCTTCCAACATGACCACAATGGTCGTTGTTACAACCATGTATGACTTGTCTTCCAACATGACCACAATGGTCGTTGTTACAACCATGTATGACTTGTCTTCCAACATGACCACAATGGTCGTTGTTACAACCATGTATGACTTGTCTTCCGACATGACCACAATGGTCGTTGTTACAACCATGTATGACTTGTCTTCCAACATGACCACAATGGTCGTTGTTACAACCATGTATGACTTGTCTTCCAACATGACCACAATGGTCGTTGTTACAACCATGTATGACTTGTCTTCCAACATGACCACAATGGTCGTTGTTACAACCATGTATGACTTGTCTTCCAACATGACCACAATGGTCGTTGTTACAACCATGTATGACTTGTCTTCCAACATGACCACAATGGTCGTTGTTACAACCATGTATGACTTGTCTTCCAACATGACCACAATGGTCGTTGTTACAACCATGTATGACTTGTCTTCCAACATGACCACAATGGTCGTTGTTACAACCATGTATGACTTGTCTTCCAACATGACCACAATGGTCGTTGTTACAACCATGTATGACTTGTCTTCCAACATGACCACAATGGTCGTTGTTACAACCATGTATGACTTGTCTTCCAACATGACCACAATGGTCGTTGTTACAACCATGTATGACTTGTCTTCCAACATGACCACAATGGTCGTTGTTACAACCATGTATGACTTGTCTTCCAACATGACCACAATGGTCGTTGTTACAACCATGTATGACTTGTCTTCCAACATGACCACAATGGTCGTTGTTACAACCATGTATGACTTGTCTTCCAACATGACCACAATGGTCGTTGTTACAACCATGTATGACTTGTCTTCCAACATGACCACAATGGTCGTTATCTTCAACAAACACAAAATACAACGACGAAATAACAGGAAATACAACTCTAAAATACAATGTTACGATATTATACAGCAAGATGTATTGTAGGAAGAACTGACACGATTAATGTTTCCATCCAACACACTGAGCCTGCTCAGGTCACAATAATAAAGAAAACGGGAAATGTGTTGAAATGGGCCAATGGTGCGCTTTAAAGAAAACGAGATGCCACAGGTTGTTACACCTCAGCAGCACAACAAGTGATTGTCCTGCATATTATCATCTTACTTCCTGCTTAATCATCAACAACACTCAATGTGCATAAGATAAATAATTGATTATAATAATAATAATAACGAATTATATGGTTTGACATGTTTCGAGGTCGTAATCAACACAGGATGACCCGTGACCATGACCTCACCCTTAGGAAGGGGTCAGGTCAAAGGTCATCATAGTCCAGTATACACACACCTTCATGTGACCATGACCTCACCCTTAGGAACGGGTCAGGTCAAAGGTCATCACAGTCCAGTATACACACACCTTCATGTGACCATGACCTCATCCTCAGGAAGGGGTCAGGTCAAAGGTCATCACAGTCCAGTATACACACCTTCATGTGACCATGACCTCACCCTCAGGAAGGGGTCAGGTCAAAGGTCATCATAGTCCAGTATACACACACCTTCATGTGACCATGACCTCACCCTTAGGAACGGGTCAGGTCAAAGGTCATCACAGTCCAGTATACACACACCTTCATGTGACCATGACCTCACCCTTAGGAAGGGGTCAGGTTAAAGGTCATCATAATCCAGTATACACACAACTTCATGTGACCATGACCTCACCCTCAGGAAGGGGTCAGGTCAAAGGTCATCATAGTCCAGTATACACACACCTTCATGTGACCATGACCTCACCCTCAGGAAGGGGTCAGGTCAAAGGTCATCATAGTCCAGTATACACACACCTTCATGTCCTCTGCAACATACACAAAAGCTCGCAGGCAAACCATTTTTTTTCTTACTAATATTAAAGTTCTTCGGTTCCCCGTTTTCCTTGGCTGAGCTGATAAAGTAAACTAACATCTGCTTAACTCAAACTTAACCAGTATAATTTAACTTGTTAATGATGTCATAGAAAACTGGTTCAACGTTTGTAAAATAATGTCTTATTATTTCACTGTTCAATGTCGTCATGTAACTACAGAACATCTCGTTCAATATGTCTTAACAAGCAATTAAGGTAATTCAACGCGTCGTACGCCCGCCCGCTGGGTATGTAGAGGACGAGTGACGTAACAGGACCAGGGTCACGTGATCAGTGTGAGACAGGTGGACGGGTGGGCCGCTTTGATAACTGTGTCTTTCCTGAGACCTGACAAGTGTGCAAGTGTTTATCGTGACGTCATACACGTCATAGTGTCGGATTCCCTGCAAACATAAGTCAATAATGAACCTTGTGTACATCTCTTGTTGACAATCTAGACCAAACAGTTGTACAAACAATACAGAGGTCAAGTGATTCTGCAGAATTAGCTAAGTAAAGATAACATGACATGTTCTGTCATAACTGAGGAACTGGTGTAACATGTTCTACTGATGTTAATGTAACAATCTGCTTAACCCGACATGTTCACTACTACATACTAGAACACACACCACCATTACCACCTGACAACCTCACCACCTGACAACCTCACCACCATTACCACCTGACAACCTCACCACCTGACAACCTCACCACCATTACCACCTGACAACCTCACCACCTGACAACCTCACCACCATTACCACCTCACCACCATTACCACCTGACAACCTCACCACCTGACAACCTCACCACCTGACAACCTCACCACCTGACAACCTCACCACCATTACCACCTGACAACCTCACCACCTGACAACCTCACCACCATTACCACCTGACAACCTCACCACCTGACAACCTCACCACCATTACCACCTGACAACCTCACCACCTGACAACCTCACCACCATTACCACCTGACAACCTCACCACCTGACAACCTCACCACCATTACCACCTGACAACCTCACCACCTGACAACCTCACCACCTGACAACCTCACCACCTGACAACCTCACCACCATTACCACCTGACAACCTCACCACCACACCACCAGCTTACATACACACACACACACACACACACACACACACACACGTACAGGGAGGGAAAGCAACGACTGACGGAGGGGAGGGGAGGGGTTGAGGGGAGGGGAGGGGTTGAGGGGAGGGGTTGAGGGGAGGGGAGGGGTTGAGGGGAGAAAGGGCGGGGAAGATGGGGAGTTCGTCGGGGAGAATGATGGGGCCAGACAGAGACAGGTGGTCATGGGGGGAGGGGAGGGGAGGAGAGGGGAGGGTAGGGAGAGGAGGGGAGGGAGAACGAACAAGGTCAGAGGGTACAGGGAGAACAGACGGGGGGGGGGGGGTCAGGGTGACGACGATCACCGGGGGGAAGGGAGGGGGGGGGAGGGCCAGAAAATGGGACATACATGGAGGAGGAAGACAACTGGTGGTAGTGGTGGGTCAGGAAGACGACAACTGGTGGTGGTGGTGGGTCAGGAAGACGACAACTGGTGGTGGTGGTGGTGGGTCAGGAAGACGACAACTGGTGGTGGTGGGTTAGGAAGACGACAACTGGTGGTGGTGGTGGGTCAGGAAGACGACAACTGGTGGTGGTGGTGGTGGGTCAGGAAGACGACAACTGGTGGTGGTGGTGGTGGGTCAGGAAGACGACAACTGGTGGTGGTGGGTTAGGAAGACGACAACTGGTGGTGGTGGTGGGTCAGGAAGACGACAACTGGTGGTGGCGGGTCAGGAAGACGACAACTGGTGGTGGTGGTGGGTCAGGAAGACGACAACTGGTGGTGGTGGTGGTGGGTCAGGAAGACGACAACTGGTGGTGGTGGTGGTGGGTCAGGAAGACGACAACTGGTGGTGGTGGGTTAGGAAGACGACAACTGGTGGTGGTGGTGGGTCAGGAAGACGACAACTGGTGGTGGTGGGTCAGGAAGACGACAACTGGTGGTGGTGGTGGGTCAGGAAGACGACAACTGGTGGTGGTGGTGGTGGGTCAGGAAGACGACAACTGGTGGTGGTGGGTCAGGAAGACGACAACTGGTGGTGGTGGTGGTGGGTCAGGAAGACGACAACTGGTGGTGGTGGTGGTGGGTCAGGAAGACGACAACTGGTGGTGGTGGTGGGTTAGGAAGACGACAACTGGTGGTGGTGGTGGGTCAGGAAGACGACAACTGGTGGTGGTGGGTCAGGAAGACGACAACTGGTGGTGGTGGTGGGTCAGGAAGACGACAACTGGTGGTGGTGGTGGTGGGTCAGGAAGACGACAACTGGTGGTGGTGGGTCAGGAAGACGACAACTGGTGGTGGTGGTGGTGGGTCAGGAAGACGACAACTGGTGGTGGTGGTGGTGGGTCAGGAAGACGACAACTGGTGGTGGTGGTGGTGGGTCAGGAAGACGACAACTGGTGGTGGTGGTGGGTCAGGAAGACAACTGGTGGTGGTGGTGGTGGGTCAGGAAGACGACAACTGGTGGTGGTGGTGGGTCAGGAAGACGACAACTGGTGGTGGTGGTGGGTCAGGAAGACGACAACTGGTGGTGGCGGGTCAGGAAGACGACAACTGGTGGTGGTGGGTCAGGAAGACGACAACTGGTGGTGGTGGGTCAGGAAGACGACAACTGGTGGTGGTGGTGGGTCAGGAAGACGACAACTGGTGGTGGTGGTGGGTCAGGAAGACGACAACTGGTGGTGGTGGTGGGTCAGGAAGACGACAACTGGTGGTGGTGGTGGGTCAGGAAGGAAACTGGTGGTGGCGGGTCAGGAAGACGACAACTGGTGGTGGTGGGTCAGGAAGACAACAACTGGTGGTGGTGGGTCAGGAAGACGACAACTGGTGGTGGTGGTGGGTCAGGAAGACGACAACTGGTGGTGGTGGTGGGTCAGGAAGACGACAACTGGTGGTGGTGGTGGGTCAGGAAGACGACAACTGGTGGTGGTGGTTGGTCAGGAAGACGACAACTGGTGGTGGCGGGTCAGGAAGACGACAACTGGTGGTGGTGGGTCAGGAAGACGACAACTGGTGGTGGTGGGTCAGGAAGAATGACGAGGACAGAAAACGCGAGAACAGGGAGAACAGAAAATGGATTAAGGGTGGGGTGGGTGGGAGCATGCTGTAGCAAACTGGATAAAGAAAACGTACAAAAATAAGAAGATGTGATGTACGACCAACTCTCTCTCTCTCTCTCTCTCTCTCTCTCTCTCTCTCTCTCTCTCTCTCTCTCTCTCTCTCTCTCAACTGCTGGTGAGAACACACACACAGAGAACCTCCTCCATGAACACGACCTCACCACCACACTCACCCACCCAACCACCGTTTTCTGTTGTTACCTACATGACAACAGTGTATGAACCACTACATCATACACTCTTGTCTCAAGTTACTGCTGACTTGTACACGTGGTCAGGTCTTAACTACATGGTACACGTGGTCAGGTCATAACTACATGGTACACGTGGTCAGGTCTTAACTACATGGTACACGTGGTCAGGTCATAACTACATGGTACACGTGGTCAGGTCATAACTACATGGTACACGTGGTCAGCTCTTAACTACATGGTACACGTGGTCAGGTCATAACTACATGGTACACGTAATCAGGTCATAACTACATGGTACACGTGGTCAGGTCATAACTACATGGTACACGTGGTCAGCTCTTAACTACATGGTACACGTGGTCAGGTCATAACTACATGGTACACGTAATCAGGTCATAACTACATGGTACACGTGGTCAGGTCATAACTACATGCTACATATACACAGACTCAGAAAATAGTTGTAGTTATGTCTATCAGTAATGTCCTATCTATCGTAGTTATGTCTAGTAGTAATGTCCTGTCTATCATAGTTATATCTATCAGTAATGTCCTGTCTATCGTAGTTATGTCTATCAGTAATGTCCTGTCTATCGTAGTGCTATCTATCAGTTATGTCCTGTCTATCGTAGTTATGTCTATCAGTAATGTCCTATCTATCGTAGTTATGTCTAGTAGTAATGTCCCGTCTATCGTAGTTTTATCTATCAGTAATGTCCAGTCTATCGTAGTTATGTCTATCAGTCGTGTCCAGTCTATCGTAGGTATGTCTATCAGTAATGTCCTGTCTATCAGTAGTGTCCAGTCTATCGTAGGTATGTCTATCAGTAATGTCCTGTCTATCGTTCACATTTATCTACTCAACACACAGCACTTGCTACACAAACAGGACAAAGAATCTTAACATACGATTTTGTTTTGAGTGTTTAAGATGTTATGTATTGTTTACATGTAAACCTGGAGGTGACCTGACCTGAGCCATGGTATGACTTGTGTCACCAGGGTCTATATATGACCACACATCATCTATGTATCAGTTAACTACAGTTATAATAATTGGTATGATTCACTACACTAACTATGTATTGACACACTAAACGTCACGTGGTTTACTGGACTGGTATACTGAATTACTCTACTGTACTGGTATATTACAGTGGTATAATTATCTGGTATACTAAAGTGGTATAATTATCTGGTATACTAAAGTGGTATAATTATCTGGTATACTACAGTGGTATAATTATCTGGTATACTACAGTAGTATAATTATCTGGTATACTAAAGTGGTATAATTATCTGGTATACTACAGTAGTATAATTATCTGGTATACTAAAGTGGTATAATTATCTGGTATACTACAGTGGTATAATTATCTGGTATACTAAAATGGTATAATTATCTGGTATACTACAGTGGTATAATCATCTGGTATACTACAGTGGTATAATTATCTGGTATACTAAAGTGGTACAATTATCTGGTATACTACGCTGGTATAATTATCTGGTATACTACAGTGGTATAATTATCTGGTATACTATAGTGGTATAATTATCTGGTATACTACACTGGTATAATTATCTGGTATACTAAAGTGGTATAATTATCTGGTATACTAAAGTGGTATAATTATCTGGTATACTACAGTAGTATAATTATCTGGTATACTAAAGTGGTATAATTATCTGGTATACTAAAGTGGTATAATTATCTGGTATACTAAAGTGGTATAATTATCTGGTATACTACAGTGGTATAATTATCTGGTATACTACAGTAGTATAATTATCTGGTATACTAAAGTGGTATAATTATCTGGTATACTACAGTAGTATAATTATCTGGTATACTAAAGTGGTATAATTATCTGGTATACTACAGTAGTATAATTATCTGGTATACTAAAGTGGTATAATTATCTGGTATACTAAAGTGGTATAATTATCTGGTATACTAAAGTGGTATAATTATCTGGTATACTAAAGTGGTATAATTATCTGGTATACTACAGTAGTATAATTATCTGGTATACTAAAGTGGTATAATTATCTGGTATACTACAGTGGTATAATTATCTGGTATACTAAAGTGGTATAATTATCTGGTACAAATAAGGGGATAAAGAGATAAATCAAGAGTTATATGTGGCTGTTACCAGGAGTTCTCGACGTGTGA